>NW_021604656.1:1068468-1070625 GCF_004785775.1 Grammomys surdaster
CTCCCTCCCTCCCTCCCTCCCTCCCTCCCTCCCTTCCTCCCTCCTTCATTCCCCCTTCCTCTTTCTCTCTCTCTCTCCCTCTCTCTCTCTTTCTTTTTTTCCTTCCTTCCTTTCTTATGAAATCTCTCATGGGGTTGGAGCTCTCCAAGTAGGCTAGCTTGGGGTTGCAAGTAGATACCACCACACACAGATTTTTTTTTTTTTTAAATGTGAGGATCAGGTCTTTATGATTTCAGGGCAAGCATATTACTAACTGAACGATCTCCCTTGCCCTGTAACTATTCAGAATGAATGTCTCCTATTCACCAATTCTATAGTTGGCTGGGAAATTCCCTCAGTCCTTTATATGAAGGATGGGGGAAGGGGAGCAAGCTTGTTTCAAACTCAGTGTCAGCTGCGGCTCCTTTAGGGAGGGCATTTCCCAGCCAATCCTGCTGCTACCTGGAGTGTATCTGGAGGATGGCTTTAGGGGAGGCACACTGCTTTTTCTTTCCCATTTCTGGATGGGATGATATTTCTGCAGCCTGGTACTACAACAGCCCCATTAGAACACAAGGCGGGGGTGGATACCCAAGCATTTAGCAAACTGCACCAGAAGTGAGGTGAGGCTCCTGGTTAGCAAATATCTATTGTCTGAACCTCTGAGGGGAGGGAGGAAGGCCCCTTTGAGATTCTGAAAACCAAGCATAGCTGTGGAGGAATGGGAGACCCGCGGAGCCAAATCATGCCCACATTGCCATGATTCACCCGTCGGGATCACCGCTCCTGGCTCAAGATCAATGCTCCTGGCTCAGTTCAAAAGGCAAGGGATAGTATGGCTTGAATCCCCACACACCCACATACCAAAGTTGTCCACAGGAGGGAATTCTCACCCCTAGGAGGGCTGGGTGGCATGTGAATAAGTGGGCAGTATTTGAAAGCAGTTTGCTCTCATGAGCCCAGTGTTCCATGGGAAGAAGACCCATGTCCCCTGTCCCTCTCCACCACTATTTAAAAGTATGCAAGCACAGTACAAGGAGTTGTGGTTATTTGGTGATATGGTGTCAGCAGTTTTTCAGAACTGGGTGAAGCTTCCCTGCACAGGACCCAGCTCAACCTGTGCACACACGCTATCCATACAGCGCTGCTGTCTGTTTCTAAGGATGTGGCTGTCTTCTGCCTCTGTCTTGCCTTCCTTCCCTTCTGCCTTGGTGTCTTTTTTCTTCTGACTTCTCCACAGCCACACAAGGTTGTGGTAACATCATACGACCTCAGTCCCTGGTCCTCTTGGGCTCCTCTTGGCTGCTTCCTAGTCACACACTGAGTGTGCGTGTGTCCGGGGCAGGCTCTCCAGCCTCTCTAGCTCCCTGGCCACGTGAGCATTCATCCTAAAACAGAACTCCCTGTGGTTAACATCGTACTGGCCTGAACCTCCCAGGAAAGGCCCCCTCTCCTTTGATGAACAGGTGAATCTCCTTGATCTTCAAGTCTTGTAACCTTCTGGAATACCTTTGATCCTCAAAGCTGCTTTCAAACCAACCAGCTGGGGGCTAAGGGGCAGATACCAGAAGCCTTGATATCTTTCCAAAATGGCTTCGAGGTTGGGCTTCTAAGGGAAAGGGGGCCATTCCCATGCTGATGGAGCTTGTGCCCACCTGCACCTGAGAAGGCAGGAGCAGACGGCGGCCTATGGCTGCCAGCATACGGTGGGGTCAGCACTATGTCTCCTTTGTGACTCCAGGCCCACTGAGGAGTTCCATAGGTAGACACAGCCCATAAAGCACGAGAGAGAGAGAGAGAGAGAGAGAGAGAGAGAGAGAGAGAGAGAGAGAGCGCTATGGCTAGTAGGAACTGGCTTCCTTTCTCCTCATTTCCTCTCTCTGATGTTCATGGAAGGTTCTAGGACAGGCGATACGTTCACACATTGTGACTTGATTGTGAACTATCTTCCACAGGCTCATGTGTTTGAACACTTGGTTCCTAGTGGATGGTGCTGTTTGGGAATATGGACTTTGTGTATATGTATGTGCAGCTACATGTGTATGTGGGTGTATATACACACACGTCTGCATATGTATGTGTGTGTATGTATGTATGTGTGTCTGCATACTTGTGTGTATATTTGTGTCTTCAAGCTGGTCTGTGTGTGCATGTGTGTGTCTGCATGCTCGTGTGTGT
>NW_021604656.1:1070635-1082377 GCF_004785775.1 Grammomys surdaster
CAAGCTGGTCTGTGTGTGCATGTGTGTGTCTGCATGCTCGTGTGTGTGTTTGTGTCTTTAAGTTGGTATGTGTGTGTTCACATAAGTGTCTGCATGTTCATGTGTGTGTGCACATGTGTGTGTACATGCATGTCTGCATGCTTGTGTGTGTATTTGTGTCTTCAAGCTGGTGTGTGCGTGCACATACATGTCTGCATGTTTGTGGGGGTGTATAGCCCTCACTCTAGTTCCTCAGTCACAGTCCACTTTTATTAACTTTTGAGACAGGGTCTCTCATTGGCCTAACTGCTGTGATTCAGCTAGGTTGGCTAGCCAGTTAACCCCAGATATCTCGCTGCCTCCACTTCTCCAAGGGTATGCCACCATACCTGGCTATTTTTCTTTTCCTTTTTAATATGCATTTTGGAATTAAACACAGGTTTTCTTGCTGCCAAGAAAGAAAGAAAACCTATCCCACTTGTGAGAGAGCCTGGAGGTAAGGCCAGTGAGAGGCAAGGGCTTGGGAACCCCCACCCTTTTCCTTGAAGACTCCTCAGTCCCCAGTCAGAATGGGGGCTGTCTTAGCAGATGTAGTACCAGTTTTCAGGGGCTGTCGCTCCTGTCAGCCCACATCTCAAGTGGCTCTCTGTCACCTATCCCCTAGAGCACCCACACAGACTGAAAGCTGGCTGTGGACTGGCAAGGAAAGTGTGTACCCTGGCTTTACCCATGCCTGGTCCCCATGAACAGTTTACTTGAGAAGCTGGTAGAGGCAGAGGGACGGGTAATTTCAGCTCGATCAATGGTTCTGGAAGTGGGTCACTCAGGTGAGAAGCCTCATCTCTCCTGTGAAGAGGTTCACCTTTACCCCCCCCCCCCCCGTGCTCCATCTTGAGATAGCTCAAATTTTAGCCTTAGCAGGATTTGACCTTGAGAGTTAGGAGCAGCTGCCAGTGAGCTGACTGACTGGATAGAGGAGACCCCAGTCCACCAGCCAGTGGGCTTTAGCTCAGTCTCCCCTTCTCACCAAGCAGTGTCTCCTTAGATGTGTTCTGTTTTGGCTGGGCCTCTGATGGCTTCATCAGATACTCCATTTTCTCTCTCTCTCTCTCTCTCTCTCTCTCTCTCTCTCTCTCTCTCTCTCTTTCTTTCTTTCTTTCTTTCTTCTTTCCTTCCTTCCTTCCTTTCTTTAAAAAGATTTATTTATTTATTTTATGTATATGAGTATGCTGTAGCTGTCTATAGACACACCAAAAGAGGGCATCAGATCCCATTACAGATGTTTGTGAGCTACCTTATGGTTGCTGGGGATTGAACTCAGGACCTCTGGAAGAGCAGTTAGTGCTTTTAACCACTGAGCCATCCATCTCTCTGGCTCCCCAGACACTCCATTTTCAAGGCCCAGGTCCACCCGCCCCTGGACAACCCCCCCCCCCAACAGCTGTTGTCCTCCAACTCACCAGAGCACTTACAAGACATGGGAAGGTGGGTGGGGCACACTCCAAGAGTCAGCTTCAGAAACCTTTCCCCTTTTATCTTTGAGAACTTTGCGCATTTTCAAAATGTGGGCACCCACCCCACTCCTACAGCATCCCCAGGGCTCTTAGTTCTTTTGAAATAACCCTTGGCTTGCCTGGAGGCATAGCTGCTGCCCATTTTGTCCCTGTCACTGTAACAGAGTGCCTGACAAAAACAATGGAAGCCGTTTAGTTTGGTTCCTGGTTTCAGGCATAGGAAGGCAAAGGCATGCACAGCTGGTTATATTGCACCTGCAGCCGAGAAGCAGAGGGATGGATACGGATGCTGGTACGAAGCTAGCTTTCTCCATTTTCCTTGTTTTATTCAATCCACGATTCCAGCCTCATGGAGTCTGCTACCCTCCTTGGTGGGTCTTCCCTCCTCAGTTTCACCTCTCTGGAGATATCCACACAGACACACCCTCTGAGGTGACTCCAAGTGGCTGACAATGAAGGCTAGCCATTTCAGGTGTCATAGGCCAATGGTTCCTCTTGGCCAAGCTGACAGGACTTTCCTGAGGATCACTGAGCCTCTTTGTCTGCCTTAAAGTAGTATCAGGAGCAAATATTGCACCATGCCGCTGACTAAGGTTCCTACCAAGTGCTCTTTCTTAATTAAATTCTCTCAGCTGCCCTGTCTTGCTTCCCAGTTCCATGATGGGCACAGGTGCAGAGTCCCGGTAGAGGTGCTCATTTGCTGTGCCTGCCTATGATGGTGACCAGCTAGTGGACCAGTGTCCAGGCCAGCAGTTAGTCTCTTAGCTGAGGTCATCGGTTGACTTGGCTAGAGGTCTCTAAGGTCAATCATGAAACTGTGCTACCCCTTGACAATGGGTCCGGAAGCAGAATCCTCAGGTGTCTTGACCCCCAAATATGTCGGAAACTCCAAGTGTCCAGCAACCATGTCAGATCAAATCCTTCTGATGATCTAGATGTTCGTTCAAATTCAAGAACCACTGCCTTATAAATAATTTCAATGCCAGTATCAGAACAAAGACCCCTGGGGAGGTACTCAATCAATAGCTCAAGTCCCTGCCCACTTTCTTCCCATGTGAAGCTCTATAGAGGACTATGGATCAGCCTTTCAATGTATTTGTCATTAGAGGACCTTCCTCAGCTAAAGACTGCTAGCTGGAGCTGCCTTCCTGCCTTGGTGTATCCTACACTCAGATTTACATCTCTAAGGGGTTTCCTGCAATTCAGACTAAGGATTAGTCACAAAGTAGCAGCCGGCCTGAAGTCTAAGCTGTGCTCAGGATGTTATGATTCAGTTATTGTGAAGGTTTGAATATGCTTGGCTCATGCAAAGTGGCACTGTTAGGAGGCGTGGCCTTGTTGGAATAGGTGTGGGCTTGCTGGAGGAAGTGTACCACTGAGTAGGTGGGCTTTGAGGGCTCTTAGTGGTCAAGCTCCTCCTACTACAGAAGAGAGAGTTTCCCTCTGGCTGCCTTCTGATCAAGATGCAGAACTCTCTGCTCCATGTCTGCCTGCATGCTGCCATGCTCCCGCCATGATAATAATGGACTGAACCTCTGAAACTGTAAGCCAGCCCCAAGAGTCACCTTGATCATGGTGCCTGTTCATAGCAGTAAAACCCTAAGACAGCTACAAAATCAAACATGTCCTCAGTGAACAGCAGACAGATTTTCAAACCTTAAGACTGGGTGAATGCAAAATGACAATACCAACTGAAGGCACCAGAGGAGTCTTGGTGGCCCAGGTGTCAGGCATGATTGTGGTCATTATGGGGCCTTGTGTTCCACTACTCTCCTGAGCTGCCAGGGCAGGACTGTGATGGCTCCTGTCCTGTGTGACAATGAACCTAGAAAGTTTGCTCACACACTGGCCAAGAACACTGTTTGGCATAGGCATTGACAGGCCACTAACCTGTCATCTCTGCTGTTTTCATGATGACTGTCACTCACACCTTTGGGTTCTGACTTCATGCAGGGAGAGAGCCCAGCGCTGCCCACTCCTTGCGGATGAGTCTGTTTGGCTTGATGTCACCACCGCTGCAGCCTCTCTCCTTAGGCCTTCCAATGTGGGCTGGAGACCGCCCTTCAGGAATGCTCCAGCCTTCAACTGTCAGATGGGGAGAGCCAAGGTGTCCAGCCCCGAAGACTAAAGCAGCTGTCATTTTATCAGCCTTTCCATCATGGACTACCCGGTCCCTAGCCCGGAAACTAATAAATCTCTCTGTAACATACATTCATTCTATTCTTCTGTTTTTTTTTAGGGAACCTGACATGGGCCTGCTTCCTTAACTTAAAAAAATATGCTGAAAAATCAACCATTTTCAGTGTTGATGGGGGTGAGGTGGGTGGTACTAAGTGTGTCAGCATTGCAGAGCAGCCGTCCTCCCTGTGAGCCTCCTAAACCTTTGAATCATCCTGAACTGAAGTTCCACCCTCCCACCCACCCCTTTAAACCCTGAGCGTGCGTTTCCACTCCCTTCACCCTCAGTTATAAAGAGAATTTGAGGCTAGCCTGAGCTACATGTGAGCCTGTCTTGATGATGATGATGGTGTTGATAATGTTGATGATACTGATGGTGGTGACAGTGATAACAGTGATAACAATTGTGGTAGTGGTGATGGTGACCATGGTGATGGTGACCATGGTGATGGTGACCATGGTGGTTACGGTGGTGATAGTGATGATGATGGTGATATTGATACATAACTCTTTCTCCAGAGGAAAATCACACTTGTATAACTTTAAGTATTTTTTGCAATCTTTCTATTTCATTGCCATTTTCCATCTCTTTCTGTGCCTAGTCTATAAATTAGTTTTTGCCATATGCTTATAGATTGGAAAAAAGAGTATACACAAGACTCTTTACTATACATGGTTTCAGGGCTTGCACTAGTGAGCCTTAGATGGTGTGCCCCGTGACTATTTCTGACTGTATGATGTTTCTTAAAGAATAATTGTTTGAAGCTTCTGTGTATATTATTAAACTCTACAGAACTACCCTGTTTGGGACACATGTGTTTGTAGATTCTGTTTTGTCCCACCAGCATTCAGAGTTACCGATGTGTGGCGATGGTAAACAGTAGGCTATTGGGGATAATTTTTGGTTGGGGATTATCCAAAGACAGCAAACCTGCCTATTGTGTACAGGACGTGGTGGCCATCTCTACATTGGAGTCTTTCTAAGGGTCCCTGGAGTGGGGTGAAGCCAGGACTGAGGTCAGGGGTATAGCTGAGCTTTAGGTAGCACAAGAGGATCTGTGGCTTTCCTGAGGGCTCAACCCTCTACCCCTCACACCCTTTCTAGTGCCATAGCCCAAATGTCTGTCTTGTGTGCAAGTCACTAACCCCAGTCTGGCTTCTACAGGAACCAGATTAGGATGCAAAGGACCACAGTCCATGAGTCCTTGGTCTGCAAAGATGCTCACAAGACTATAAGCAGGTACATTCTCGCAGGTCTTTGTTTTCCTATAACAATCTTAAAAATGATTTAGAAACCTGTTCCGTTACCTGTCACCATCACCATGGTCACCACCACCACTACCACGACGGCTAACACTGTTGTCACCATCACCGTCACCGACATCAATATCATCAACATTGTCAGTACCATCATCATCACTGAGACAGGGTCTTTTGTAGCTCAGGCTAGCCTCAAGTTTTCTTTATAGCTGAGGATGGTATTGAACTCCTGATCCTCTTCCCTCCGTGCTCCAGTGCTCAGATTGCAGGAATGTACTGCCATAACTGGTCCAATGCCTTGCTGGCGATGGATCTAGGGCTTCATGCATGCTAGGCTTCACCCTTCCAGCTGAGCCACACCACCTGCTCTCAAGTAGTGAGTTTGAACTGAAGCCGTTGCAGGGAATGGAGCCATAGCAAGGGGACCGTGGGTGTGGGAGCTGCCATCGTCACAAAGACATTGTTTGATGAGCTCTCAGCTGTGTGGTGGGGTAGACACATCTCCTCCTTGTTCACAGGGGAGATCATAATGTCCTGAGACTTAAGTTTGCTCCAGGTGTGTGACATACGATCTGCCCTTGGTATCTCACATGTCCCTTATGTTTAAACAATGGTTTTTGTTTTGTTTTATTTTGTTTTTTGTTGTTGTTGAAATAACAATCAGAAGTTAGAAAGACAGGCAGACCAGAGATACTGCAACTCTAACTTCTGGAAACACTGACTGTGACCCAGTCTGCAGACCCAGGCTGAACATTTTTACAGAGTCAAATTCCAGTTCTAGTCAGGGTATGAAACAGGTTTGTTTCACGTCCCACTTCCTTCTGGCATTTTCTCATCAAGGACAGAGTCAGGTGACATGTTCAGCTGAGGTCTTGACTCAAGTCCTCCCTGTGGAGTAGGCGGTGTGTTTTATCCTGGCTTGAGCCATTGTGCTGTCTGTCTGTGTGGAGGTTTGAGCACAGGGCTGTGACAGAGAAAGAGACTCTGACAAGTGACTGCCATTCCTGTTAGGCCTAGTTGTTGTTGTGTGTGGTAGGACCTGGGTATGAATGGGTGAGGGAGCAAGAGGCTGATAAGATCTCCCTTCATCCTCACTCTGTCTGTCTGTCTGTCTGTCTGTCTGTCTGAATGTGTGTGTGAGAGTAAATATGAATGAGTGTGTATGAGTATGAGTGTGTGAGTGTGTGTGTGTGTGTATGCATGTGTAGGTAGGTGCACAGGTATGGGCATGCATGTGGAGGCCAGAAGACACACCCTCAGGTACTGTTCAACTGAGTCTTCTGGTCAAACTCAGGTCCTCGTGTTTGCAAGGCTAACATCTTGTTGACTTAGCAGTCTCCACAGGGAGGAACTGGTGGCTCTCAGGTGTGCCATGTTGCTACCAATTGGATAAAGCTCGAGCGTGTCCCCCAGCATCTCACGTGCTGAAGTTTAACCCAAAGGCAAGGAGCTAAGAGGATAACAGGTGACCAGAATGATTATAGGAATGCCATTGTAGTTATGGAAGACTACTAAGGTGGAACCCCATGGCTGAATCCTGGTGGCTTCGTAGGGAAAGGAGGAAAGACCAGAGGATGTTACATGTCGCACTGAGTTGATGCTCTGTGCCATCTCAAAATGCTGTCAGCACTAGCTTATCAAGAGATATAGATCCTTCAGAATGGTGAACCACACCCCCTTTCACAAATAAAGTAGCCTGGTTAAGATATTTTATTACAGTAATTTAAAAAGCCCAGAGTACTACATATCACCAGAAATCGGTCCTAGAAGAATAAACTTGTTTGTGAAACACACATTTACTTATTGAACTTTAGCCTGAGCAAAGAATTGTCTTAGTCATAGCACATACAATAAAGGTAACTTCTGTGCTGAGAAAGTTGCCATGGAAACAAAACCAAGGCTTCTCCCTCACTGTCAACTGAAGCCTCCTCCAGGATGTGTGGATGCCCAAAGGTGGCCAATTCCTGGATCTTTCTTCACTCTTGATGATTTTAAACCTCAAGCACTCCTGGCCACAGGCGCTGCTTAAAGGGCTTTGGCAGCTGTTCACGCTCCCGTCCTGTCTGTGCTCCCGTCCTGTCTGTAGGGGCTGCTCTGTGAGGATACATCTCCAGGGGCTGCTCTGTGAGGATTCATCTCCATTTTGGTCATTTCCTCTGATGCCTTCTCCAGTCTCTAGGGTCCCAGCTGCTGTCTTTGGGATTGCAGACTGTTCTATCTCCTGCCCTATAAAGGCTGTCATGTACCTACACTGTCAGGATCCCCTGTCACCTTCTGTGTGGAGTCCTGGGAGCCCCCGTCCCTCTAGGGTTTGACTGCACTACTCTGCCCTGTGGGGTGGGGCACACGAGACCACAGAACCCAGCTGGAGTTCTGGATGGTTGGTGGTTGTGAATGTTCTACTCTGTGACAGGTAGCCTCATGGCCAGGGTGTTTCTTACCCATAATACCTATTTACTTTTTTCAACACTTGTGTGTGTGTGTGTGTACACGTGCACTCATATGTGTCACGGTGCATGTGGAAAATAGAGGATGACTTTCAGGAGTCAGCAGTTCTTTCCTTCTACCAAGTCTCTCCCAAGAATCAAACTTGGGTCATCAGGGTTGACAGCAAATACCTTTACAGGCTAAGCCTTCTCACCAGCTCTCACCTGAGATATCATATACATGTGCATGTGATGCCAGTGATCGACAGCCATGGAGTTTGGTCACGCTTTCCCAGTTGGGCATGAGTCACACCACAGAGTTTGGAGATGGACCCTCAGCTACATGCAAAGTCACCATAGTGACAGGAGCGTGTGGGGAGCCTGGGTCAGGCGGTTCACCCTTGCCACTGTGAGAGCTTCTGCTTGGCTTTTTGGTGATGGAAGACTTTTCCACAAAATGATTGCACACTGGGCAAAGGCTGGTGGGGGGCAGCTGTCACCCTCTGCACCAGTCCTGGAATAACAGTCTATGGATCATCAGACCTCTCTGTCCTTCCAAACTTCTAGAATACTCTATGCTCCTTGGAGTAAAGGTTTCACATCAACAGACAGACCCTGCTTTTATTATTACACTGTAAACTGGGAAAAAGCCATTAACAAGGGGGCACCCTGCTGGTGCCCCGGCCTTGACTCCATTTATATAAAGAAACGCTTTGGAAAGCAACAGAAATGTTGTTCTTCGCTCCCCTGCTCACCCCCACACCCCTCCCCGCTGGCTTTTTTAATTTTGCTATTTAATTATTATTTTTCAAGGCAATGGCTTTGCCTTGTCTTGCAGACTGGAGGTGGGAGGAGGCTGCCTTCCCCAGGCGGGGAACCGCAGTTCTCCAGGAGTAGGGATGGGTCTGAGCCCTGGTAACAATAGTAACCAGTGTAGCAAGGCCCTCGCCTTTGATGTGCGGAGATTAAACAGCATGTCAAGCTGGAGCTGCAAGCTTGGGTGACACAAGATAATATAGAAGCCTGATACCTTCGGGCGCCAAAGCCCTATAAAGATAAAAATCAGATTATAAATGACAGTTTCCAGGTTTAAAAAAAGAAAAAGAAGTCTTAAGATGTGTTTGCACAGCAGCAGCAGCCGCTGCCACGGCGAGCTAGCAGACACTCCGCTGGCAGCCATGTGTGCCCCACATGCTGCTAGGAGGAGGGGTGGGAGGAGGCAGGAAGGCAATGTCAGCCTGGGGCTCCTCCGGTCCTCCTGTGCAGGGTCTTTCCTTGTCTGTGAGTAGGAACCCAGATGCTGCACCCTGGCTGCTTGCTTTCAGCCCTTTCCTGGAGGCTACAGAGAGGCTTTTGTGGTGGAAAGGTGGGGGGAGTGCAGAACCCTCAGAAACCCTGTGCTCGAGTGGGAGGCTAGGAAAGATGCTACTGTCCTCCTGACTGAGATTTGATGGAGACTGAGACTGGGATCAGGGGCCTTTCATGCACAGTGTCATGCGCAGTGTCATGTGCAGTGGGACCCAGCTGAATACTGTAACTCATGGAAGGAATTGCCACTGGCCTGGTTACCACCAGGCAAAGATTTTAGATGGGGTTCATGTAACTCTAACTGAACATGAGAATCTGGATAAGTCAGTCAGTCAGTCTGTCTGTCTGACTGTGTGTGTGTGTGTCTGTCACACACACACCTGTAACAGACAGCCCCAGAGCCAGTGACAGCCATTAACTTCTTAGTGTTAAGTAGGTTAAGTGACCTTCAAGTTACTTTCTGAGGGTGGGACATAGTACAGGCCTTAGAGATGAAATCAGACCTCAAATGAGGTATTTAGTTATTTCTTTGTTAAGGACTAGCCTTCCACTTACTGTGAAGTCTCAGGCTGGCGTTCAACTCACTGTACACACACTGGTCTCCAGACACCACCAATCCTCCTGCCTCAGTGCTGGGATGACATGCGTACTCCGCCATGATCAGCTCAAGGAAGAGATGGTGTGTCTGGGTTTCCTGATTGGGCAGCAGGGGGTACTGAGGACATGGTGTGGTGGACAGGACAGGAGTTAGGAGGGAGGGCAGGTGAGTGGAAGATGGCTTTCTCAAAGCCTCCAGGACACACTGACCTGGAAGGGCGAGGCTTACTTGAACGGTTTCTTCAGCAGAATCAGGACTTACAGGGGATCCTTCAGGCCAACAGCTGAGTCTTCTCACCTGGCCCTATCCCGTGCCATTTGGAGTTTAATGAGATGGCAAATCCACCCCCACTTAGATCCTTCCCAGGTAGCCTGGGCCAAGAGATCTGTAGTCATTTGAATGCTTCCAAGGGGCTCCTGCATTAGAACACTAGGTCCTCAGTCAGTGGCACTGTTTGTGAAGGTTGAGGAACCTTTAAGAGACAAAGCCATGCTCGAGGAAGTAAGACACTGGGGACAGGCCTTTAAGTTAAAAAAATGTTTTAAAAATTATGTGCGTGTGTGCATGCGTGTGTGTGTGTGTGTGTGCATGCATACGTGCGCACATCATAACATGAGTGTGAAAGTTTGAGGACAATTTTCGGCAGCTGGTTCTCTTTTTCCACTCTGCCAGTCTCAAGGATTGGACATAGGTCATCAGGCTTGATAGTAAGCCCTTCACTCACTGAGCTGTCCTGAGGGCTCGGCCTTTAGATCTTACAGCAAAGCATCATTTCCTGCTGAGCTCTGCTTCCTGAGGGACCAGCTGGCCTTCCTCCCCTCCTGCCATGTCTGTCCCGCCATGATGGAGTAACCCTGTGAACTCTAAGCTCTGGAGTTAAGCCTTCCTTCCTAAAGTTGCTTTCATGTATTGATCACAACCAGAGGAAAGTATGAATCCCGGATCCCATTGGAGAGGTGGAGGCCTCTTGGCTTTATAGCACAGTGGCTCTGAGGACAGCAGGAGGTAGCTGAGGGCAAGAGAGGAGGTTAGTACAGGTCTTAGCAGCCCAGACTCTGGTCCATACCCAGTACTCCAGGCTTCGATTCTCTGTGCTCCTATACTGAAGGCTGTGGTGACTTGTCTTCACTGTCAACCAGACTGGATTTGGAATTGAGTCAGAGGCACACTTCTGAGCATGTCTGTTAGGATGCAACCAGAGAAGTTTAACTAAATGTGGGTAGCACCATCATCCCATTGGCTAAATAAAAAGGAGACCATGGGCTGAGCTCCAGCATTCTTGGCTATAAAGGCAATGGGATCAACTGCCTCCTACTTCAGCTCCCTCCCCCAGCCCATGCCCTCCCCACCATGATGGCCTGTACCCTCAGACTGTGAGCCAGAATAAACCCCTCTCCTCCCTTCCTGAGGCTGCATTTGCTTTGCATTTTGTCACGACGATAAGAAAGGTAACTGATGCAGAGTGTCGTGGTCCTTCCCTGTCTTAGAAGTTGCTGAAGGCGGAGAGTTAGTGCAGACAGTCAGTGGCAGAGGATGCACTCCGACGCAGGGCAGCTGCCGTCGCTCGGCATCTCTCCCTGAGATGGGGTCGATGTGTGAGCTCCCAGGAAGGCAGATGGAGTTGTGTCTGCTGTAGTCTGTGCTTCCTGGACACCAGCCAAGCCGTGCAGAGACTCAGAAGGTGCTCTGTGCAGGACCGTTCTCAGTTGTGCCTGCAACCCAAATCCACATGGAGGGTCCTTCAAAAGCAGACACACAGCATGTCCCACATGTCACAGGAGGACAGAGTCCTAGACCCATGTGTCTGTCTCCTGGAGAAGGTGAATAGGGAGATACCACTTGCCCAGCTGTGGTGACTCATCTGAGGAGCAGTGCCTGGGAGATGGGGGAATCAACCAGAGGCTAGGCTCATCTATTGCTGGGCTGCACCATGTAACCAGAGAGGCAAGTCTAAATGTCTGGGCCGGTCGGGTCCCTTCGGTGGATCTGAACAAATACCTATGCATATAAAAGATTGAGAGTTCCCCATGGAATTCTGCTGAAAACCCAGCCCCGGATGCTTACCTCTAGGCCTTGATATTCTGTCCTAATAAACGGAGATCAATGTCTGCCAGTTGCCTACTAACCGTCACCCCAGCACATGCCCCAGATCTGATTGTCCACTCTGCTTCAACCAGAAAAGTTACAGTCAGCCTGGGAACCCAGGTCCCGGGGAAGTCTAGTTGGTCTCCAAGGTCTCCAAAGCCCCTTGCAAGGATCCGTCCTCCACCCCCACTCCCAAAGGCTTTCCCCATTTTAGGGCAGTAGTAACATACTTGAAGGTCAAGTTTAAATGTGACCTTAAAAATCTGTTGTGTTCTCTTCATGGTGCTGACTTGTAGGGAGAGAAAACTTCACTTATCAATGGTCCAAAGGTGAACTAGGATTGCTCCAAAGATGTATTAAATATCTCCTTATCTAGAAAGAAACCACGGTAGCG
>NW_021604656.1:1082777-1097874 GCF_004785775.1 Grammomys surdaster
GGAGAGGGGGAGAGGAAGAGGGAGGGGGAGGGGGAGGGGGAGAGGGAGGGGGAGAGGGAGAGGGGAGAGCGCAACCTTTCAGAGGCACAGAAATCCTCCATTAGATGTTAATCATGAGAGATTGGCACTGTTCCATTGACCAAAACTACCACGATGACATGGTAGTCACAGCCCGGCAGTCTGTGCCTTTAGCTTGGAGGGGACACTATACTGACTCTGTGGATGTCTGTTAGAGCATGTCATAGACTAAGATGACAAGCCAGGTTATCATAGTGTCTATGATGTGGGACTTCTAAGGGTGTTAGTCCTTGCGGATGGTGAGCAGGATCACGATCCAGAAGCGACCTTGATCACTCGGGTACTCGTGTCTACCCTCAGGACATTCAAGCTACCAACATGCATGTGACCTCCACTTTGCCCTGCATTCCAGGACTGTCCCACCTCTCTCTTTAGCTGCTGCCCACCAGGTCACACTGTTGTCTTGAGAAAACTGGGCCTGCTCTTACCTAAATAAAATGGCCCTCTGAAATACAGGATGAGTCAGGATATCGTGGATTCAGACAGAATCGGGAAGGGGACCCAAGGCTTTCTAAAACTCCGTGATTCTCTAATTTAAACCTCTAACTCCAGGTTCAGTCAAGTGTCCCCTGAGTCACTCTCAGGAGACCAGGTCCACTTATATATAGATGCATGTCATACAAAGGACCCTGTGGTTCTCTGAGCTCCTTTTCACTGTGCAATGAGAATCGGGTGAGCAATCTGTTGGCCAAGGGAACTTATGAATGCCCGATTTGGTCTTAAATGGGAAGAACACATCTGCCTCCAATGGCAACAGATGAAGAACTGCATTCCTAAATCACCAGTACTTCAATTTTGGTTTTAGTACTTCTACATGGGCATTTAGGAGCATTTGATATCAGCCACAGAACATAAGACCAATGACAGACATACAAAAATAACACCCTATTTATTTCAAAATAGTAGCATGTGTTCTGTCAACCGCACGTCTGGCCAAATATGGAAAGAGAGGTCCCCTTTGCCAACTCTGTGATGGGGCCCTGAACAAGGCAATGCTCTGTGACAATCTGCATTAGGCACACACTCTTCCGTTGGACCTTAGGCTGTGCTTGATCTTTAGGCCTTTCATCTCTGCTGCTGTTAAAGTGCTTGGCACTCCCTGTGGTTTGAGGTGACCACTCAGCTGGGTGGGTTTCCCAAGTGAATGAGAGCTGACAATGTGGCTGCCAATGGGAGGCAGAGGCTGCAGGATCAGGAGTTCAAGACCAATCCATGGTTACATTTCAAGCTCAAGGGCAGCCTATGTCATAAGAGACACAGTATCAACCAAACCAGGAAAATAATAGCAGGGAGCTTCAAGAGATATAGCCATTACTTTCCTTGCGAGATAAAAGGGCCTCAATTCAACCCCTACAATGCATGATAAGAAAGCCAAGCTGTGTCAGGACCTGATATGTCCCACTATTGGGGAGGTAGAAGCAGGCAGATCCCTGGAGCTTGCTGGTCAACCAGCATAGCCTACTCAGTGAGTCCAGATCAGTGAGAGACTTCTAATTTAGTTTCTGTTGCTGTGATAACACAATGACCAAAAGCTATTTGGTGGAGGATGGGCTTTTTAATCTGGCTTGCAGGGTACAGTCCATTATCCAGGGAAGCCAAAGTGGGAAGGAATTCAAGGCAAGCCCTTGAAGCATCTACTGCAAGGGAGTGCTGCTCGCTGGCTTGATTTTCCCCCGTCTTCAGTTTGCTTTTTTTATACAACCTAGAACCACCCATCAAGGGCTGGCACCACCCATCGTGGGCTAGGCCCTTCCACATTAATTATCCATTCAAAAAAATAAAAATGCCCTGCAGACATGCCCATGGGCCAGTCCAATGCGGGCAACTTCTCAGGTGAGGCTTCCTGTTCCCAGAGGACTCTAGTTTGTGTCAAGTTGACAAACAAACAAAAACCAACATGAAGACTTTGTCTTAAGTATCAAGGTAGATGATGCTTGAAGAAGGACACTTTGGGCCTCCACATTCGTATCTATGTAAGTTCATATATGCTTGCATCCACAAACACACACACACACACACACACACACACACACACACACACCCCTATAGCCAGAGATTCTGAGCTGAAAGCCAGCGGTTAGAGTAGAGCGGGAGCCAAGATGCACCCAGTTCCTATTGCAGCTGTTTCTGCCCTCTGTGGACTCTGAATAGGATAGTAGGTAGATGGACAGTTTCTGAGAGTTCCTGCCACAAACCAGCAACCCAGGGATCACGGCTCTGGGTGCAGGGCCCGTCTGCAGAGCCTGGGTGGCCGTTGCATGCATCTTTCTGTGGGGTGAGGCCGTGCGTCTTTCAAAAGCTCGTTAGAGACACCCTCTCCCTTTGAAGGGGCCGTTTCATGTGCCGCTTTCAATCTGTCACGAAGCTGCTTTGCTCCAAAAGAGCTGGGACTGCAGGAGGGTATCCTTGTGAGGCCGGAAGAGTGTCCTGGATGCCCTTCTGGGGACAGAGTCTCTAGGAGCCCCGGATGAAGGAGCAGGCAGGAACAGACAACAGGATGCTGTTTTCCATCGCATCTGGCTGTGTGTCTGAGTGTGTGTGGTGCTTACCCTATCCCAGGAGGAATAGCAAGACCAGTGTCAGAGCTTTGATGTTGCCTTAGAGAAATGGTGGAAATGAAACACAGACCTCTGCAGCAGTAGCAACCCTGGGGTTTGTACTGCATTGTTTTTAAGTTTTGGAAAAGATGGTCTGGGAAGCGGGGATGTGACTATCCTGCTTCTTAGCGGATTAATGCTTGCTTTCTCCCTTTCCCACTCTTCCACCCGAGCCCTGTCTGTCATCTCCCTTTCCCTGAGGCTGTGCTGTCCTGAGATGCCGCTGCAGCTGAGGCTTCAAGTTGGACTGAAGCTAAGGGAATGTTGGAAATTTCGTTCCTCTTCTCTCTCTCTTCTGGGTTGGGCTAAAGTGTTGGGGGCGTGCAGGAGCAGGTTGCTTGTGTGTCTGTTTAGCTTGGCACCCCAAGCCTTGCAGCCTCATCTCTCCTGTGTGAAAACACTGACAAGCTTCTGCCTGTTTCCATTCCCAGTGTTTGCCCCGCTGCCTGGCTGGCCTCTTCTTGGAAAACCAGATCCTGTGGCTTCAGTGACCTAGTGCTGGCAGCAGGGACCTTTGTGTGACTGGCAAGGTGCTCGGTTTCCCATGATTGCATCATGGTTTGGGGGGCACGAGGTAAGCATGGGAAGCTGCAAAGGGGTCAGGTCCCTGGGGAAAGGTGTCTGTCAGTGGCTTCGGAGTCAATGCTCCCTTCAACTCGTGCCCAGTTTGCATCAGAAAAAAAGGTTGTGTCCAGAGGAGACTGAGCAATGAACCTGCAGAATGTCACTGACCCATCCTGAAGGTCATAACCTCTGTGCCACCAACTTCCCAGTGGCATGGGCATTCTTCCTAAGTACATTTGATGTATAAGAAAAGGGAGGGCCAGAAACATTTGGCTGGTCTGAATTTCTGTTTCAATATGAGTTATTGAAAGGGTTAGAGTTCTTGTCTAGTAGAGTTACACCTTCAGCTCAGTTCCCATTGGGTCTCTGTGAATGATGGTGTGTGTGTGTGTGTGTGTGTATGTGTATGTGTGTGTGTATGTGTGTGTGTGTGTGTGTGTGTGTGTATGTGTGTGTGTGTGTGTGTGTGTGTGTGTGTGTGTGATCAGAACTGAACAGCCGTGGGTTCCCTATTCATTAGTCAGTGTTCTGGTGCTGTAAGACAATGCTCCAGGCTGGGTAATTTGTAAGTGAAAAGGTTGATGTTAGTTTGTGATTCTGGAGGCTCACAAACACAGCAACGAGATCAGTTTCTGATGAGGAGAAAAGGGCCAGACATGGCAGAATGACCAACACTGCGGTTGAAAGTTAGAGCATTGAAGTTGGCGGTCTGCCCTTGGGGGTTACACAAGAGGATAGAAGGAGGGGGTGGGGTGGGTGGAGATTGTGTTCAGCATGGCCATTGATCCAGTCAACCACAGGTCCATATGAGATTCCAGGGGAAATTGGACACACGACAGTCAGATTAGCTTCCTGGGCTGGTCAATGAGCCAGGAAGGTGACAAATCCCAGGAACACAGAAGCTTCTTATTTGAGACTCTCTGAGACTCTGAGACTTCATTTGGGTTGCACCTTGCATGACAGACCATGACAGTTGTACAGTGCTCCCTGCACTTTGTATCATGACCAGGCTAGGACCGTGCAGCCAGTTTGTCACAAGTGCAGGTGGCCTGAGGAACCCTGAGCTCTGATCTGGCATCTGAAACAAAGGCATCTTGTAAAGCCTAAGCCTTTTGCTGAATACCTGCATGCGTGTGTGTATGCGTTCGTGCTTGAGTATGTGCGTATGTGTATGTGTGTCTGTACGTGTGTGTGGTGGAGGGGTATGCCTACACACAGAGGGTAGAGGTCAACCTTGGCTGTCATCCCCCCACTTTTGAGATAGGATCTCTGATTGACCTGGGACTTCCCTGCTAGACTAATCTGTTGGCCAGCAGACCCCAGGTGCCCACCTGTCTCAGCCTTCTTGGTGGTAGGATTATAGGCATGTGCCACCATGTCCAGCTTCTGGGCATCAAGCCCAGATCCTTATGCTGGTGAGGTAGGAACTTTACTTACTGAGATATCTCCCCAGGCCCTTGGCATGTTCTTCATTGACCCAGATATCATGAAATCCTGAATAAGAAGACCCACCTTGTATGAGGGGTCGTGGTCACATAGTGTCCTTTTAAAATAGCTTTTGTAGAGTTACTTTGAGTCTGTCAAGGTTCAAATGTTTGTATGGACAAGAAATATACAAAGACATTGTCACAGAGTCTTCTGCGAGTTGCTGGTGTTTAGGGCCGGGAACTTGTAATGCTCGTCTTCTAGTTCATAACGAACTTGACCGTACCTACTAGAGTCTGCTTTCTTCTTGCAGAGTTGCCTTCTTGTGTGGGCTGCCCTTCTCAGCTCCAGGACTTCCTTCACTCACCTTTTCTTTGCCTTATCTCTTTATGGACTACCCTTGCAGACAGCGGAAGGCAGGGCTTGCTTCTGTTGGTGTCTTCCCTAGCACTTAGCGAATTGCTTTAAGGAAGACATGGCTTTGTGAAGGCCCCACCCACAGAGCAGAGTAACAGTTGGCCCAAAGCCGCAAAGAGCTCAGCAGACCAGTGGGATCCGCGCGCACGGGCTTCACTTCAGTGACTTGTTCCCTTTGAGGCCTCTCAAATGAGCTGAGTCAGGTGAACCTTGGGATTCCACAAGCTCCCTCCTTGTTCTCCAGCCTCGGAAGGTCCCTTTCGGCAACCTGCCTCAGAGTGGAGCGTCACATCCTGAGAGAGCAGCCTGTCATGGCTCAGAGTCCTCTGAGGAGCAAAGTGCTTTCTTTACCATATAGTCTGGGCCTGGATTCCTGCCCTCAGATCTCTGCTTCCTGCTCATCTAAGAAGCTGGTGATGCAGGGAGAAAAAACGGCTAGATGCCAGCGCTTCCGTTTCTGTCTCACAGGGAACACTCCTGCCCACAGCCGATGGCCTTCCTCCGATGGATGGCTGTTTATTACTTCCCACTATCAAGTTCCCCCCAGCTGTGGAAGCTGAAGTTCAAAGCTCTCTCCTTGTAGTACAGTGTGTCCTTGGAGGGCAATCTGCAGAGCTGATTAATGCTTGCTGGGTGGTTCCTGCAGCCGGCGGCCCCACGTGGGGGTCTCTGAGACAAGTATGAATCTGCCAGAAAGAAGTCATCCATCGTTTCTTGGGCTGCACTGTCATCCCTGGGTCGTGCCGACTTCTGAAGACCCAGGAAAGGAAAATCTTGTGGGCATTTGCTAACCCAGAGTCTTGTCCCAATGCACCACCCACTCTCCTCCTGGGCTGTCTACACCACATAAGACAAAGGTCCATGGACCAGCAGCCGAGCAGCAGGCTCTGACCTCACTACTTACAGAGGACCGTGAACAGCCTTGATCTATGTGTCTGTGTTATCCGATCTCAAACACTGACAGACAGTGAGGAATGACTCCCTGCTTGGGGACACGATGCAGTCTGTTAGAATGGAATTTTGGAGTTGCGGCCAGACAGAGCTCAGTGAAAATGGCAATTAGTGGGTAGACAGAAAAGTCTCGTCACCTGGGCCTGGTGTTTGGGGAACTGCTGAGCCACACTCGTCATGCATGGAGCCTCACATAGGGGTGGCTCAGGCTGAGATCATGGCGGGCCACGCACCTGATACACAGCCTGCCGGGACAGTGACTGTTGGAGTGTCTGGCCAGACTGAGTGTGGTCCAGGGGAGTGGCTTTGGCCACATGGTATGACTGTAGAAGCAGTTACCCAGGGCAGGCTGCCACATGGCAGGGACTTGCACAGTGGGCAGCTGGACAGTTGATGGGCATCTCCACAGGATAGACTTTGTGCATGGTGAAGCAATATGCTAGCAATTGCCTACTGCATGCCCTGAGAAGGAATCCCAGCTTACTGCCAGCAGCTGTTAGCAGAGAGGGTATTCAGCAATAATTCAGAGGCCACCTTGAAGGCTTGGGTGAATTCTGTCTGTTTAAAAAATCTGGATGTGAAAGAAACATGAAACAGAAAACATGAAAGCAACTTCAGGAGATTGCAGAGGGAGGATGTTCTTCCCTGGGGAGAGTCATCTCTAGAATGTGACCTTCACTTAAGAGTGGACACAGGAGAGAAAGCAAGAAGAGACAGACAAGCACTGCAGCTAAGTTGTGTTGGTGGGCGGGGCACTGTGGGCCATGCTTGTCCATCACTGTGGTTGGTCGTTTCTTAAAGATAGTCGCCCTGTGGATGCATCCTTATCTCCTCTGAAAGTAGAGAAGGCTGCTCCATCACCATAGCTACGCAGCACTTTTGTGGCTGCCGGGAGATGCTGTGGCAGAGAGGGCAATGTGTGCCTTTAATGGAAACCCAACAGCCATCTTGTGAGGAGTCAGAAGCCACTTCTGCCTGACTGAATTCCTGACCTGTGAGAATAAAGGGGGTTGATAGAAGGTGACAAATTCAGAGTCACGGAATAGATAATCTTTCAACCTCTGGGGAGGAATGTGGGGAATAGGAACACCACTACAGGCACCACGCTGACCGGAAGTAGGCTCCTAAGTGGCAGGAAGTGAGTTCCAAATGACAGGAAGTGGGCTCCACAGTGGCAGGAAGTAGGGTCCAAAGTGGCAAGAAGTGAGCTTCAAGGTGGCAGGAAGTGGGCTTCAAATGGCAGGAAGTGGGGTCCAAGGTGGAAGGAAGTGGGTTCATGGGCACTGCATTCTTTTTATTTATTTTATTTTTCTTCATGTGTACGTATGTGTATCTATGTGTCTGCAGGTCAGAGATCAACCTAGAATATCGTTTCTGAAGTATCATATATTTTGTGTTTTTTTGACACAGGAGTTCTCATTTTCCATTGAGCTAACTGACTGGGGCAGGTTGGCAGTCCAGTGATCCCCAAGGATCTTCCTTTACCCGTCTCCCCTCAGTTGGGATTATCAGCATATGTCACCACTGGCCAGGTTTGTACATGGGGAATCACACTCATGTGTCGAGTCTTGTAGCACTTGACTGAGCCATCTTCTCAGCCCTTTGGCATCACTTTCTGCTTTCTGTTTTCTTTAGCTCCGTGAGTATTTGTTACAACTCTCTGGGAAATCAGTGAGGGCTTACTTACCTTTGTGGAAAACAACAACAATAACAACAACAACAACAACAACAACATCAATGACAGAGCAGGCAAGCTGTGGAGAGAAAACAGATGCAGAATCTCCACAGCTGCTCAAACGATGCCTTTTCTTAGCATCTCTTTTCTGTGTCCTCAGGATCAAAACTAGAAGTACATCTGCCTTCCATGGCTAAGACGGTGCCCCAGGCATCTGCCACATTAGCGTGTGGCTTCCGGAAAGATTCTCCTAGAACTGTGAGTAAGCTCCCCAACCCACCATGTCCACGAACACCCCTGCCAAGACTTTTCTGTCCTGTTCAGCTGTACCTTTACACAGTTGCAGGGCCTGGGTGCCTCACAGCTTCAAAGAGACTGTGTTTCTTCTCCCAGGCAGCTGCTGGGGAATGAGGCCAGGCATGTGGAGGATGGATAGAATTTCAACTCAGAGATATGCTGAAGAATCCGACTCAAAGTTAATAAATTGTTCAGATCAGCTGCCGGGCATTAGTGGGGGGACTACAGGAATCTGAAGATAAATCCTAAAAACATGTGGGATCTGTTTGGGTGACCTCTTGCTGCAAATGGGGGGGGGGCGGGTTGTCACTGTTTGGAGAGCTGGGGATGTGGGTTTGAGCCCCATGGGAAGATGCAGCTTTGCTTGGCTGTATTGGAGATGGGTGGGGCGTCCTGCCTACTGCATCCTTCTGTGTGTGGGAGTCCCACTGCTTGTCTTCTGACTCCGGGTCTCCTTCTGGGTGGTGGTTGAAACTCTTTTAGGTGGAAACCATCTCAAGCAGTTTAAACTGTTCTCATCTTGGTGGTCCCTCTTAAGAGAAGCATCTCTTGGGGTGTGATGGTCAAGGTAAAGGTGGGTGGTAGCATATAGGTCTGGTAGCCACTGTCGAGGTCAGGGAGGTACTGGCCTGGGAGGCACTCTGAGGTTGGCGGTCAGTCTAAGGATCTGAAGGATAAGCACATGGAGGGATATTTCTAAGCCATGATAGGGTGGTAGCCTGGGCAGGAAGTGGGTTTCACCTGGGAGGGAATCCTTGGTGGTCACCACAGAAGCTGGGTGGCCTCTTACCATGGCCCTGACCACAGACAGCAGGCGTCCGTCCTAGGTGGTTGGGTGGAAAGAAAGCTCCATGATTGATTTCAGAGCACAGGCAAGGGTAGCCTGGGTCCAGCCAGAGGTCTTGAGGTATGAAAGCATGGGCGTAAGGCGGTGCGTACCAAATAGTGGGACGGAGGTGGGGATGGAGGGGAAGAGCTGCGGAGAACATGGAAAAGAGGATGGGAGGGGGGATAAGGAGAAAGAGGGCAGGGAAAGCAGGAACATGGGGAGGGAGGACCGAAGAGGGAGAAGTGATAGGGTGGGGAGGGGAGATGGAGAGGCAGGAGAAGGAAAGAGGGAGCAAGAAGAGTTGATCTCTGTACTAAGGCATGGAGGGAGGATGGGGCTCAGGAGAAGGTGGGGGTTGGGTTGGAGGGGGTTGCAGAGGAGTGGAGGGGGGGAGACGGAGAGGGTACGGGAGGAGTTGTGGGGGTAGGTGGGGAGGGAAGCTAATGGGGAAATGAGTCATCTGGACAGGGGAGGGGTACTGGGAACAGTAGGAAAGAGGAGAGAGATGATGTGGGAGGGTATTCAGGTGAGCCCAAGGCCACTGTGACAGTCCTCCCTTGTTCCTCTGACTGGGAACTTAGCTGAAGACCCACAGGAAGCACAAATGAAAGCCAAAACCATTGGTGACAGAACAGCAGCTTCAGTGCCAGCCTTGGTCCACTCAGGGGCTCACAGGCACTTAGCGATGCATTTTAAGGGCCAGAGATTCTGTAGTCCCCTGGGGTTTGCCCAGGAATCCAGCACAGGGCTCTACCCAGCCTCCCTGCAGACACTACTAACCAGCTTATCCAGGCGTCTAACTGCCTTCCAGGTTCAGAGGACTTGCTCTGCATATTCACAACCCTTCCTGCCTCACTCACAGCCGACCACCCTTAAAGATGAAACTGCCAGAGCCTAGGGAGGCCATGGGCCAGCCCCCATGATCATGCTTGGTCCTGCTGCGGGGCAAATTCCACTCTGAGCTGGCTTGCTGTTGCAGCATCAAGAAGCCTTGGTACTAACTTCTGCTGTTCCCACAGAAGCAAATGCCGAGGAAGGATATAGAGAAAGTTTAGGGGCTCATCTAACCCTGTAATGCTGGATACATGTATGCAAAGGGTTAGAACATCACCGTACCCAGACCACAGGTGCCATGCATTTTGGAAAGGTGGGCACATTCTAGGGATTTCCTCCTCTAGTCTGTGGATAGCTCTTGACCTCCCCTCCCCCCATGCATATGTGTGTGTGTGTGTGTGTCTGTCTGTCTGTCTGTCTGATTGACCTCTGACTTCCAGGGGAGAGGCAGACTCCATGCTCAGTCACAGTAGGTATAGAGTTGTACTTGGCTACAAGTATACCTGACTTGTCCCTGGTGGAAGGATGGAGAATTAGCCTCAGCACAACCAAGCTGGGCTAACTGCTCATGAGTATAGAGCCCCAGCTGCTCGGACACTGCATGAGGTTTTATTGCAGCTAGCACAAGAGGCTGCTTATCTGAGTCTGCAGGCATTCAATGCTTTGCCAGCCTTCAGATGGAGTGACCTGCAGAGTCCTGCTCATCGGGTAGCATTGAGGGCATCTGGTGACCAGTCATGCTCTCAGTAAGATGAGGAACTGTAGCAGTCAACTTGCCTGGGTCACTGCGTGTCCAGATATTTGGTTGCGTTATGTGTGTATGTTGGGGAGTTTGCAGACAGTGCCCACACTTGAGTCTATGGAGAGAAAAGCACCCGGACCTCTCCAACATGGCAGGCCTCATGCGATTAGTTGTTGGTCTGAGCAAAACACAGGGGAAGAGGGAACTAACTCTTCCTGCCCACTCACAAGAGACCTTCACCATCCTCGGATCTGTGCAGGAAAAGCAGCTTCTTAGCATCTCTGGCTTGCACATTGCTGAGGTTGGGATTTCACAAACTGGGTAATAGCATGAGCCAGTTCTCTATCTAGATTCTTACTCTGTGGGACTTGTTTCTCTGGAGACCCTGATTACAGCTGGGCTTGAAGCCTGGCCCTGTCACTCATCAGCCCTGGGAACCGTTTGCCTCTGTTTCTCCTTTGGCAGGACAGCATCAGGTTGCACCCCTGTGGTTCACTGCTGCTCTGAGGATTTCAGAGAGCATGCAGTTCTAGTCACAGGCTGTATGCTCCATGAAGCTGTCGCCGACTTGTGATGTATGTCACAGAAGTGTAAAGGGTAGCACTGGTTCCCACCAAGGGAGGCCACAGTGGTGACCCGGAGGAATTCAGCATGTGTGACTGTCACACTCCACCTTCAAAGGCAGCCAGAGAATCAGCTAACCTGAACCCATAAACACACTCCCAGCATGGAGGCTTAGTCTCTGTGGATGTGTCCACATCCTCCTGCTGAAAGGTCTCTCACATTTCATGCAGTTCAAGCATTAGGTGTTCTTCCAGATTCATGCTGTCACTTCATTTGTCAATAAAGTCTTTTTGGAATAACTAGAGGTAACAGATCTTTAGTGCAGGTTGTAATCAGTCTGCTTGGTGTCATTAAGATAGAGGCACATTTTTAGGAAAGCTGCGGACCAGGTGACCTGGAGGAGTCATATGGAGTAGATACCATCTGTGAGGCAGAAAATCACCTTTGCTCCAGGTCAGCACATCAGTCCAGACCTAGATATCTATCCTCACAGGCCAAGGTAAACAAAACAAAACAGACCTACTTTTATTTTCTGTCCTTTGGGTTCTCCACTGTGACACTACTACCTTCTTCTTTGAGCATTGCTTTGTAACAGACCATGCCCATAGCTTATTGACCAACTTTAGAATATCAGTTTCCTCCAAGACTGAAACATTCCCTCCTCTAGGGAAGCTCCTTTGGTTATAAAGTAAACAACTTACAACAGCTTCAGGAAATCCCTGAAACTGACAAGATTCACTAGGCCCCTCCCTCTCAATAATATGAGTTAAAGAGAGCTGAGATTCACTCTCAGATGAGTCAAGCTGCAAAGAAGACTGAGAGCAGACTAACTCCCTGCAAAAAGCAGAGATCAGCTGAGCTGCCTGGAAGAGGTCAGTTGACCAGAGTCAGTTGAAAGGGACACTCTCCAACCCTTTGAGCTGCTAGCAGACTGTGCAGTATGTTTCAGGTTCCCAAGTTTATGAACTGTGCAGGGGTGGGCTTTGGTGATGTAGCTGTCTTTGAGTCATTTCTCTTCTGTAAGCAACCCCTCACCCATATTCCTGTAAGTGACCCTAATAAAACTCATTGGTTCACCAAGTTGAACTTTGATTTTATCTGTACTTTGGTTTGTCAAGGGGCTCTTTCTTTGGCATGAATAGTTTCGTGTGTGTGTGTGTGTGTGTGTGTGTGTGTGTGTGTGTGTATGTAATGTGCATGTGTGCACACACGTGTGCATGTGCATGTGTCGCATCTCCTCAGGAAAAGTCTGTTAAAAATACTCACCCATTATTTTCCCCAGGACTCTGTAGCTTGTGTATCTCAGGGGCCATGTAAGTCTTCTCTGTCCACCAGGTTCCCAAGGGGCTCTGTCTGGAACACCTTGCTTATCCACAAAGCTAACACATCTGTCGATTTCTACCTGATGCTGGCTAGGGTTCATACAGCTTTATCTGGTGTGGATCTGGGCACCAAGATCACCTCTCCTAAGACAGGATGTAGAAGCCATTATTTCCTGAAGTATTAAGTGCCCAGAGGTTGACATTTGGCCCTTTATGCTCCTCTGTCATTCTGTCATGAATTGAAGGTTGGGGAAGAAGCTGTCTCCTCATGGGCAGACAGAACACCAGGCCATGCTTAAACCTGCTGATGTCACCAGCCAGACCTTCTAATCCTGTTCATCTGTTGTGTGAGGTGAACAAATGTCTACTCACCACAGATGGGACATCAGTGACAGGTCAAAGAAATGACTCCAACTGAGTCGAACTTGGTGAATCTGTAAGCTTACTGGGGTCACTTATGGGACTAGGAGGTGTGACTCACAGGAACATAGATAACTCCAAAGCAGTTGTGTTGTTGGAGAGCCTGCCTCAGCATGGGTGACAGCTCAGAAAATCTTCATAGTGTTCTTTGCAGGTTGAAGAGACTCATTGCCTTAGCATTCTTGCTGCCTATACAACCTGGGGAGGGACCTTGTGAGTCTTGTGGGTTTTAGGAACTTCCTGTTATTCCAAGTTGTGTTTCCTTGGGGCTTAATGAGCCTCCTCACAGGATGGAATGTTTTCCTGGCACCACTCTCTTCCTACTGTGTTCATGGTCCAACCTGCCCCTCCACTTTGTGCTCTGTATAACTCCTTTCCACGTTGTGATTAGGACAGGAACCACAATCCCTTCTTATATCATTCTGCAACAGGGCCTCTGGCTGTGGTTTCTAAGCTAGAAGTTGTTGGAGTACATCTTGAACTTAGTGGACACACAGATAAACGTGGATGCAGTGTGGGACAGAGTGCTGTTCCCTGGGGCTCCCTGTTCTCTTTCTGAAACTTCAAGCAGAAATCCTGGTTTATTGAAAGCTCAGAGAGGAAGGGCTTGGATCCTTCATCTGCTACTTCCTAGTTTCCCCTTGGGTAAGTCAGTGAACCACCATGACCCCCAGTTTCCTCTTCTGTAAAACGAGGTAATAAAAATGTTTCCTTCCCTGGGCCCTTGTGAAACTCAAGCTCAGTCATCTGTGGAGAGCTCAGCAGTGAGCTGGCCCCAAAGGCCCCCTGCTGCCCAGATCTGTGCTATACTGTACAGTGATGTGGGCCTCTGGGGCAGGAAGACTCGCCCACTGGAACCCAGTCCAGGCCTTGCTGTCATGGAAGGTTCTGTGAGTGGACTCTCTATGAGGGAGAAAGGAAAGGCAGGATAGTTGTGAAGGTCACATGATTTGAACTGGGTGTTTTGGAGGCCACAAGTGATGACAGCAGCTAAGACATCATGGAGACAAGGTGAGTCTCAGACATCAGGGGTCAAGGTATGGAGGTAGGGGGTTTGGGGAGGCACAGTTCAGAGTGGGCTTGGCTCATGTTCTGTGTAGAGTCACTGAAGGGATCTGGTTGTTGTACCGTGTGGCTTGTGACATGTCACAGGGAATGTCCAAGAGGAGGGGCAAGAGCCTGGGTGGAGTGGAGGGGTAGGGAGTGGGAGAACAGGTACCAGAGATGGCCATGTGATGGGGAGAAAGAGTACTGGCAACCGCAGATGAAAAAAATGTCCACATGTCCACATGTGCTTTCACTGTCTCTCTCTCTCTCTCTCTCTCTCTCTCTCTCTCTCTCTCTCTCTCTCCTCCTCCTCCTCCTCCTCCTCCTCTTCCTCCTCCTCATTTTCCTCCCCATTCTCCCTTCCCTTCCCTTATCTTTCTCTCTCTTCCTCTCACCCTACCCTCTCTTTGCCTTCTTTATGACATGGTTTCCTAATGTAGACCAGGCTAGCCTAGAACTCTCAACCCACCTGTCTCTGCCTCCCGTGTACTGGGACTATAGATATGTGTCACCACACCTGGCTGAGATTTGGATTTCTACAACCATCTGGCTTCACCATAGCTCTGTGTCGTATTCTGATCATACACTTCTTATAGTAAACATTAGTAGTGAACTCATAGTCCTTCTGGAAGTGCCCAGGAAGACTTGGGCACCTGCCCGTCTTCACATGCCAGCTGGATCTAAGGAGCTTGCACTCTCAGAAAGGTTGGACCAGTCTTAGTGAATTGAGTGGAATGAGCAAACACTAGTCACAAGGCCTTGGTGCTGAAAACAGTGTCTCCACACTGAATGGAACTCTGTGTGTGTGTGTGTGTGTGTGTGTGTGTGTGTGTTGTTGGGTGAGTTAGAAGTCCTACATATTTTCAGGAAGTGAGACTGTCACCTGATGAGCCTATGCATCTGTGGGAAGAAGTCAATCCCCACAGGGGAGGGAATCATCCTCTCTGCCTTGACCTTGGTCTGCTGGTTGCTGGTTTCCCCACTGAAGGTCAGTCTCCTCACCGCTTCCTTTTGCTCTGCACTTTACAGAGTCTTGCCACCCCCACTGTGTTGGAGGTGATGTCACTTCCTTTTTCACCTACTGAGCTATGAAAGGTTTTCATATGTGTGAAATAAAAATCTTTCACCAGGGGTTGGGGCAATAGCTCCGTAAATAAAGTGTTCACTACACAGCACGAGGACCCAAGTTCAAATCCCCAGCATCCATGTAAAAAGCCAGGTGTGCAGCGTGCTCTTGTCATCCCAGCTCTGGGGAGGCGGTGGCAGGTGAATCCCTGGGGTTCATTGGTCAACCAGCCTAGCCTACTCGGTGAGTTCTATGTAGTAAGAGACTCT
>NW_021604656.1:1098274-1101186 GCF_004785775.1 Grammomys surdaster
TCTCTCTCTCTCTCTCCCTGTCTGTGTGTGTATGTGTGTGTGTCCATGGCTTGGTTTTTTGGTTTTTTTTTTCTATTTTAGACAGAGCCTTTGTAGAAGTGTCATTTATCAATCTGACAGTCTAAGGCGACATATTTTTTTTTTCCTGGAAATTTTATACCTTTGGTTTTAAATGTAGGTCTGTGGTTCATTTCGAGTTGCTTTTGGTATGGAGTACGCAGTAAGGATCAAACAGAAGTGTGTGTATCCATGTGTGTTTGCGTGTGCACCCCCACGTGTGTGGACACTCAGTCACTGTCCCCCCAGCACTTCTTGGAAAGCAGTGTCCGTTCTCCAATGCCCTGATTCATGGCTGCCTTTATTAGATTTGCCTCTGAACCCTGTTCTGTCCTTCCTGTCTGTCTGCTTTACCATATGGTCTTCAGGACAAAGCTTCAGGAGACTTGACGTCAGATAGTGTTGGGCCTCTGACTTTTTTCTTTATACCTGGTGTGTTAGTTTGGGTCATTTATTATTTTCATATAAATTCTGGAATCAGCAGAATCTCTTAAAATAGAGTATCAAGAGCCTTGACAAACAAGGGGACCAAGGTCAGTTCTACCCCATGGTTTGCTGGGACGTTTCCCTGAACTGGAGAGAATTATATTAGCAAGATTGACCATCCCCCTCCACGGCCACCAATCCCAAGAATCCAATGTATCTTTCCATGTACTAGGCCTACATATTATAGTTGGTTGTGACTCTTTTAAATCACTAGGTGTATGTGTTCACTCTATAAGATAAAATCAACTTTAAAAATAGCACTGGGGGCTAAGTGTTAAGGATGTGGCTTAGAGGACAAGAGCACGCACTGCTTTGCAGAGCTGAGTTCCAACTCCCAGCATCCACATGCAAAGCTGGGCATGGGTGCACGGGTTGGAACTCTAGCACTGGGGTGGAGCCAGGCAGATTCCAGGAGTTTACTGGCCAGCCAATCTAGCCCCAAATGGTGAGTTTCCAGTTTAGTCATTAGTGAGGTATCAAGGAAGAAAGGTTATGATAGAGGAAGACACCCTAAGTCCTCCTTTGGTCTTTACCTACCAGTGTACACAAGATGTGAGTACACTGCACACAAACATACATATGCACACCTATGCTTACAAGCATAAACACTCACATGCACAATACACGCTCACATACACATGTATCTACTGCATACCCACACACATACACACATGTATACAACCTACCATACACACCTGCACATACCTGCACTAGTATATATATATACACACATGTGCATCCACTATACACACAATGCATACATACAGATATACACTCACACGCAAATACATTATGCATATACACCACACTCATTACTCATATATACACATGAACACACAACACTACACACACATGCATAGAAATACGCATTCACACACATGTTCACTATATACATATACCACACATATATAGCCACACACACATTACACATATATATCCAATGCACACACACATACGTGCACACACATGCATATAGACACCACACTGCACACACACACTGCATGTACACACAGCACAATACACACTTTTAACTCATTCCACAACAACACATATACACACAGCACACACACATTCACAGACAGCACAATACACACTTTTAACTCACCCCACAACACACACATACACACACAGCACACACACCACACACTCTCACACACACCACAAATATATCATCCATACATATCCAACACACACAAACAGAGCATGCACACACACACAGCACATACACACACACACACACACACACACACACACACACACACCCCACACCTTGTTTGAATGAAGAACATCTGCTGGAAAGCTGCCTATACTTTAAGAGAGAGGCTACACAGAGGTTCAACCTTGACTGCTATGGAAACCTCACGGCCTGGGCGTGTCTGTTCTGTCTCCTCTCCTCAGAACACATTGGTCCCTTCATTTGACTCCTTGTCCTTTTCTAGGGCATGCCTGTAACTAGCCTCAGCCTGACTGAAGCTGGTCGTCCCCATGCATGGCCTTTGCAGTGCGTGCTGATCAAGTACTTTCGAACACCCTGAAATGCAAGACGTTTAGTGACACCTTTGCTGTCTGTCTGCACTGGCTTCAGGGCATGCCTCTCTGCCAAGACCCATGACTGTCAAGTTCCTTCTATGAAGGTCTACACACCCTGGCATCTACTTTCTTTTTCTCTTCCTTCTTGGGGTACCAGGGAAAGGATCTAAGACTGTGTGTGTGTGTGTGTGTGTGTGTGTGTGTGTGTAGAGGGCAAGTATTCTTCCACTGAGCTACACACCAGCCTGAGTACTTTAGATTTCTTATCCCTTATGGTGCCCTATACAACAAAGTGTCAGATAAATAGTTCTCACACTGTGTGTGCTGTAGAATGACAGTGACATTGGCCCTGTGACAGTTCTGGGCTCAGGACCATGTCATGTACACATTCTCTAACTGTTGGATTTATGGTCATACATGTTAACTGGTTTTCTCCTCTCCCTTTTAGAATATAGAGTGTGCTCCTGGTGGGTACCATTATAATTTAGCCTTGCTTTCTTACCAGACACCAGTCTTGGGTGTGTTCCTCTTTGTACCAGCAGAGTTTCATTCAGGTTGGCTCAGAATGGTGTCAGAGATGTTTATGAGTGTGGTTGCCACGCGACAGCACAGTAGGGCACACTGAAGTGAGGGGGTGGCTGGAGTGTGCATGGCATGTCAGTTCTACATGGCCACACGAAGTCCCTGGATCCCAGAGATGGAGCATGTGCACATGCTTTCTCCCAGGAGACCTGGTCCTGTCTGACGTTAGAGCAGTCAGACCATTGGTGTAACGTTTGGAAGGCAGAAGGCTGAGAAGGCTGAGAAGGCTGAGAAGGCTGAGAAGGCTGAGAAGGCTG
>NW_021604656.1:1101196-1126377 GCF_004785775.1 Grammomys surdaster
TGAGAAGGCTGAGAAGGCTGAGAAGGCTGAGAAGGCTGAGAAGGCTGTACTTCACTACACCTGTTTTTCCTAACCAAGGTGAAGGAGCCTCTGATTTTTCTTTAAGGGAAATAACCACACAGTATGGTCTCTAAACAGCAAATGGCAACAATATTCAGGGCTACCACTGCACTGTTAACAGGAGTCTGTGTAATTAATCCTAACACTTGAGTATTGTCTGTTCAGGAGGAATACCCCTGACAGCAGAGGCCTCTTGGGGGAATAGCCTACAGGGTAGCATGTACCATGGTATGGGAGACACAGCCTCCCATAGCCCAGTTCAGAGAAACAAACTTGGAGACTTATCCTGGTGCCAAACCTTGGGTCAAATGAAACCCTTCCTTCTCTTCATTGATTATGATGGCATTTTGTCATAGCAGTGAGATAAAATAACCAACACAAGCACCAAATGTGGCAGATACTATTGTTCTCTTGTACCACACTTGTCTGATAAAGTTGAACTGATGAATTTGGCGTAGTGAGAGACGTAGCAGCACGCATGATAATAGCACATGGTGATTATCGATATCCACTGGACAATAACACGTGTGGCTGTGCTCTTTCTCCAGCCCTGTGCACACTCTGGGAGCCACTTAACACCACCAGGACTCCCTCCCTGCTCTCTGCTGTGACAAGGACTCTATTGTTTATCGATGAACCCTGACCGATACAGTGAGTGACACACACGATTTCTTAACACGAAACCATCGTTGCATTTCTGGACAGACTTCAACTTGGTCATAGTGTATCCTCTGCACACACACACACTGAGGAAGACTGCAGGCTAACTAATTAAGGCCTTGAGGCTGCTTTCTTATGTTGTGAGGACATGGGAGCTCTTCTTGTTACAAGTTTATCTCCGCAATCTGCTGCCTGAAACAGAGGCTCTGGAGACATTTCTTCCTTGTTGCATAGAAGCTCATGTGCTGAGTTTCTTTTTTTTTTTCCTTTGAGGAATTGTCATGGTTTCCCATCTATATCAAAGGCACATTTTGGGGTCAGAGTATCTTTCGTAAATCATTTCATCTGTTTCCCACCCCCACCCCCACATGGTTTTCTGTTTCTTTTGAGGTCAGTGTTTCAGGTTGTACTTATCTAAATACAACCGCATCCTAGACTGGTCCATTTCAGTCCAATGGCTGAATCTGCTCAGTGATGTGGATGTGGACTTTCTGCTCTCCTCTGCTGTGCTCATGTTTCCTCTCAGAGCAAGTGCCTGGGTCCTGTTGTTATCTAATCCGATCTTGTTTTTATTTTAAGCGAATAAATTACTTCACTTTTACTGCATATCAGACCAATGTGGACGTGATTTTATCTTATACTTATTGTTTGTTCAGAAGTATTTTGGGGTGGGGGTGGGAAGATGGTTCAGTGGATAAAGTAGTTGCTGTACAAACATGAAGATCTTTGTCCAGATTCCTTAGATCCATGTAAAGTAAGCCAGGCACAGAAGTACACACCTACAACCTTAACACTGGGCAGGTGACAGGGCATTCCTGGGGCTTGAGGGCAGCCCGTCTAACAAAGACTCCAGATTCAGTGAGAGACACTCTTCAAAAAGTTAAAATGAAGAATTTCAGAGGAAGACACCTAAAGTCAATCTCTGGCCTCCACACACACATGCAAACACACTGGAACACACAGGTACACACACACATACACACACACACACACACTCCTCTTTTGCAAATACTCCCGATTTCAGCCACTTGTTTCATAGTCTTAATTTTATTTTATGTTCATTTGATCACTGTCCTGGTTGATTTTAACTGTCAAAGTTGACATGGTCTAGAGTCACCTGGGTAGATTTAGATGAAGAATAGCCTAGATAGGGTTTGTCTGAGAGGGAATGCCTTGCTTATTAATTGATGTAAGATTTTGCTTTTATTTATAGATAAACTTTTTATATAATACAGTTTATAGAATTAAAAAAGGAAGACTTAGCCTATTGTGGTTGGCAGGGAGGCCTGAACTGTGTGAGAAAGCAAAAGCTAGCTGAAAGCAATCAGGCCAACAGGCAGGGAGTATAGGCAGTGCAGGCAGTTCAGGTAGGCAGTGCAGGCAGTGCAGGCAGTGCAGGCAGTGCAGGCAGTGCAGGCAGTGTAAGCAGTGTAAGCAGTGCAGGCAGGCAGTGCAGGGAGGCAGTGCAGGCAGGCAGTGTAGGCAGTGCAAGCAGTGCAGATAGGCAGTGAAGGCAGTACAGGTAGGCAAGCAGTGCAGGCAAGCAGTGCAGACAGTGCAGGCAGACAGTTCTGGCAGTACAGGCAGGCAGGCAGTGTAGGCAGTGCAGGCAATGTGTGCAGGCAGTGCAAACAGGCAGGCGGTGTAGACAAGCAGTGCAGACAAGCAGTGCAGGCAGGCAGGCAGGCAGTGTGTGCAGGCAGGCAGGCAGGCAGTGCAGGCAAGCAGTGCAGGCAGTGCAGGCAGGCAGTGCAGGCAGGCAGTGTGTGCAGGTAGGCAGGCAGGCAGTGCAGGCAGGCAGTGCAGGCAGTTCAGACAGGCAGACAGGCAGTGCTGACAGTGCCGGCCAACACACACTGTGCTCTCTGCTCTTGACTGTGGATGTGATGTGAGCAACTTCCTGAGTCCCTGCCTTGACTTTCCAGAATGACAGGTTGTTAACTGCAGCTGTAATCTGAATAAGTTCTTTTCCCATGTTGACAGGATATTTTGTCCTAGCAACTGAGATGAAACTAGAATAGTGACTTAAAGGGATTTTTTTTTTTTAAAAAATGAATCATCTTAATACATGTAAATAAGTTTTATTTCCTTTAAGATTGATACTTATTGTTAGCAACAAGAACAGCAGAGCGGACTGATCCCCACTGAAACCCATGAGTTGTGTGGAATGTGGAGACATTTTGAAAACATAAATATTAATCCTGCTATATGGCGAGCCTTATGTGTTAAAATTAAGCATTTTCTTTAAATTCGTGTGTGTGTGCATGTGTTTGATGTAAGTGCCCAAGTGTACAGCTGTGTGTGCATCTGAATAGAGGCTAGAAGTCAACCTCATGTGTCTCCCTTTATTTTGGTGACAGGTCTCTCACTGGGACCTAGGACTTACCATATAAGCTGGCTGGTCAGCCAACTGCGGGAGATCCACCCATCTCTACCTTCCATGCTAGAGTTACAAATGTGTTTCCTGGTGCCAGCTTTGTCTTTATATGGGTTCTGGGGATCAAACCCTGAGCTTCACACTTGTGTGGAAGTGCTTCACAGCCCGTGTGGAGAGCATAGATCCATGCAGCCACTGATGGAGGAAACAATGGGGCTTCCAGGTAGAGAAGCTGCCACTAGACAAAGAAGGACCAGAGAGAAGATTCCAAAACAACTGGAGGAAGAGGAAGGAGAATGAGGTGGTGATCTGTCAGGTATGTGCCTCCTGGCTGCATTCAGTCTAGATAAACAGAAATGGGGTGTAGGGGTTCCTTGAAGAGTGGGCTACGATTCCCTTTGGGTCCCTGAGGGTGGAAGGACTGGCATGGGGGTGGGAAAAGGTAAGTAAAGGGCTGCTTCAGTGTTCCATGTTCTCTCTCTCAGAGAGAGAGGGGGGGGGGAGAGAGAGAGAGAAAGAGAGAGAGAGAGAGAGATGCAACAGGCCTACAGTGTGTGTCTGACAAAGAGACATATGTATTTTTGAAACATGCTTTTAAGTGTCCATATACAAGAGTCTCTCCTTACCCACAACTTCACTTTCAGTTCCCATGGTCACCCCAGTTTAAAATGTAACACAATGACATATTTGAAAGACTCAGAAAGACCATCTTCACATCAGGTATATTACAGAATAACATTATAATTGCTCTGTCCTATTGCTAGTTACCGCCAGTCTCTTACATGCATGTATCTTAGTTATTGTTCTATTGCTGTGAAAAATACTCAATGACCAAGGCCACTTATCAAAGAAAGCATCTAATTGGGCTTATGGTTCCAGAGGGCTAGAGTCTACGATGGAAGAACCAAAACAGGGTGGCAGGAACAGCTGAGAGCTCACTGATCTACAAGGAGAACACTGAGAACATACTGGGAGGGGCTTCAGTCTACTGAAACCTCACAGCCCACCCACAGTGACACACCTCCTCCTAGAAGGTCACACCTCCTAATCCTTCCCAAACAGTTCCACTAACTTGTTGTAGTCAAATTTTAATCTTAGCTGGGGGTTTCTTTCCTACCTCAGATCATTAAGTTCTCAGATAAAAGTCGCAACCTTTATATTTATAATATTATAAATATAATATAATTATAATATTATAAATATAATATAGTATATTTATAATATATTTATAATAAGCTTTAGTCAGTGCTAGAGCTGGGCAGGTATCAACCCTCTAAGCTATTAGTATCTATTTCCCTATCAGTAAACCCCATGATATGATTTGCCATGTTCTGCCTGGGCTGCTCTTACTTCAAATAGCCAGCTCTCATGGCCAGTTCTCAGGATCCCTTACCCCATGGCGTCTTCTCCTCTCCTCATCTTCTCTCTCCTCCCCCTCAGACCCCAAGCCAGGGAACTAAAACCCTGCCCACCTCTCTTCTGTCCAGCTATAGGCTGTAGGCACCTGTATTCAACCAATAGTTTTAAATTAAGGAGCAAGGTTACATAGCATCACTTGGTGTGCATGAGGATTTCCTCCACCCTGGAGACAAGCAGACCTTAGGGGCCAGTATTTAGGATTGCAATACACAGCAACAGACCAAACCTCAACAGTAACTGGATACCAAGTATTCAAATATATAAGCCTATGGGGACCATTCTCATTCAAAACACTACATTGTGCTAATATAAATGAAACCTTGCTCTAAGTGAGGATATATAAGGAAAAGAAAGCACCTAAACTATTGGTGTATGTTTTAGCTACTTGTCTTGTGGCTGTGACAAAATACCTGAAGAAAAGCAACTGAAGGAAGGAAAGGTTTATTTTGTCTCACAGTTGGAAGGTGCAGCTCAGCAAGGTGGGGAATTCACAGTACCAGAAGTGTGAAGCCACTGTTACATTGTATCCTGTGAGGCTGCAGTCACATTGTATCCACAGTCAGGTCTTACAGAGGTGAATTCTGGTGCCCAGCTGGCTTTCTCCTTTTATTCTGTCGAAAATGCCAGCCAGTAGAGTGGTGCTGCCCACATCCGGGGTGGTCCTCCTTCCTAAGATATCTTTGAAAGCTCTTTAGGAGATGTGTACAGGGTGTGTCTCCTAGGTGGTTCTAACCCTTGATTAGGTTGATGGTCACGATGAATCTTTGTGGTGCTGTCTCCAGTTTTGTGGTGACTCTGCTGGGGGTTTTGAAACAAGTCACCTGCAGATAAGGTGTGTGTATGTGTGTGTGTGAGATTGAGAGACAGAGACAGAGAGAGAGAGAGAGAGAGAGAGAGAGACAGAGAGAGAGAGACAGAGAGACAGAGACAGAGAGGGAGAGACTGGGGGTATTTGTGGCTTTTTAATTGTTTTTCTTGAGACAGAGTCTCCAAGTATAGCCTGAGTTGGCCTCAAATTTGTGGTGAGCCTCCTGCCTTAGCCTTCTGAGTGCTGGAATTATAGATGTGGGTTACCATGCCTGGCTATGGCTATTTATATTTTGAGTTTAAGATTGTCATGTCATCATCATCACCATCATCATCCTGTGTGTATGAGTAAGTATAGGCACACATGTGCTATGGTGCACACATGTGGAGGGCAGAGGATAACTTTTAAGGGTCAGTTCTGGGGACAGAAGTTGTCAGGTTTGGAAGCAAGTGTTTTTGCCTGCTAAGCCATGTCACTAGTCCAAGACTGTAGTTGTTTTATTGTTACTGATTTCTAATTTGGTGATTTCCGACTTATAAATAGAGAATATGGTATTGAATATGAAAGACGATACAGGATTTCTTTTGGGTCTGAGTGGGTAGTGCACTGTATCTAATGACCTGTCAATCATCTATCTATCTAATCATCCAAGTTTGCAATGATTTATTGCAAGTTAGTCCCTCCCCCCAACCTCAGCACTGGTGTTACGTCTTTGTAGTCATGTTGGCTTTTTTCATGGGTGTTGAGGATTTGAACTTGGGTCTTCTGCTTGTACACCAAGCACTCTTACCCACTGAGCTATCTCCCCGGCCTCAACCCTAAAAGTTTAGGTAGCTTCCTTTCTTCCAGATGCCAATCTGTTCCCAGGGCTGCCTCATGCTTTTGCTGTGCAACCCTCTGCTGGTCTTTCTTCCACAGCCCTTTGCCTCCAGTGGGAACGGAGCTACAGCAGATATCTGCGGGCTCAGCAGTCACTGCTGCAACAGGAAATGGAAGTGGCGCGTGGGAGCCCCAGCTGGAGCCATCCTGGAGGCCAGCCCACATGTGTCCTGGGTTGCGAAAACGTTCCCACAGAGTGACTTTGTTTGCCTTTAGCTGGGGGGCCCTGGGTTTCGCCCATCCAAGGCAAGTTTTTACATTTATTTCTTGGCTCCAGATCCCCTAAACCACATTAGCAGTGCGAAATTGGAACTCTCGCACGCATGCGGTGCAGCTCCAAGCTTTGATTTCTCATGGGAAAGCTCCTTCCTCCCGTTCAGAACCCCCAGGCGGATGGCAATATTGCTTGACACATCCCTGGATAGGATGCTGTCCTCTCTCAGGGCCTTCCAAGGACAGATGGCTGCAGGGAGGTCCCTAAGCCTCCCTGCTGGCTGCTGGGTTTCAGTTCTCACTGTTCTCCATCCAGGCTATCTCCCTTCACCCATCCCCCAGTGGGCTGGCACAGAAGACAATGGACTTCGTCTCTCTTTGAGTCTGATTCATCCACAGCACCTTGCTCCTTCCTCTTTCTCTTTTGACCCTGACAAAGGTCACTAAATTGTAACTATTCCGAAGTTTTACTCTGCCCATCCCCACCCCTTACCTAGTAGCTATACACCTGCCTGATCTGGGCTCTCTCTGTCTATAGCAGGCTTGCCTGATGTTCAGGCCAATTTACTTTCCTTTATGTGACATCTGAACACAGAAGCTGGGGAGAACTCTCTTGGCTGTGAGTTAGGTGGAGGTCCCGGGCTGTGTGCTCTGTCTCCAAGTGGCATGCATGTATGTGTGTGCTGCCCTGAGTCCTGGTCACTCACCCCTACTCCCTGGGCACCTTTTATCTCTTCTGCCTTCCCATTCTGCCTAGGTTTGTCAGTGATCTTTCTCTGTCTTATCAGGGTCTGTTTTCAGGGGAGGGAAAAGACAAGCAATGTTCTCAGACATTGGTACCAGTCAGGGCTGGGGGATCTAGGATAAGCAGAGGTGTCCTGTGAGCATGCACAGGTGGACATGCATTGCTAGGTAATGATCCCACCCCCACACTTCTTCCTAAGACTCTGAACACGGACACCATGTCTTCCCTTCCCACACGTGGGTGATTTCTTCTGACATCTCATTGCTACGGATTAAACAGTTAGGCTCAGTTCCTACCTTAGAACCACGTTTTGAAATGTCACACCTTCCTATTTTATGCCCCTCCAAATCTTTGAAAGTAGAGGAGTCCCTCACCATCATGTGCTGGGATCCTTCTATCCCTCTGCCAGGGGTTTTAGATCTTATCAGCTACTATTGTACAGATCTTAGAGGTACCTCAGCCCCCTCTTCTCCTTCCCCTCCCCCTACCATGAGGTCAGGCCTTCTCAAGTACCCCTGCCCTTGACGCCTGGGCCCTCTGGGATTCCTGATGCAGCTGAGCAGGGCCCTCCCTTTGTAGCCCTGACTGCTTCTCAAGGTCCACATGGCTTGATTTCAGCTGTGGGGAATGTCCAGCCTTTTCCCCACTGTGGCCTGAGCCACACGGGGTGGGGGTGGGGGATGGAAAGCCTGTGGTGACAGGGTGCTGGCTCTCCCGTTCTGGAAGGCATTTGAGCTCTCCTGTCTGGCTCCTTCTATCTTATCAGTCTTCTTAAAAAAAAAAAAGTCTTTTAATTTTAATATTTTAAAAAAGGAAATGATGAAATTCACCTCCCATACTCCCTCTAATCCCTCTTCCTGTCCTATCTCCCACAATTCTCTTACAACTTCATGTGCTTTTAAAAAAGAAAGAAAGAAAGAAAGACTTTTTACTTTGTGTGTATGAGTGTTTTGTCTGCTTGTATATATGAGAACCACATGCATGTGGTGCCTTTGGACCAGACTACGGTGTTGAATTATGTGAAATTGGAAATTGGAGCTACAAACAGTTGCAAGCCACCGTGTGGGTGCTGGGAACTGAACCTGGGTCCTCCGGAAGTGCAGCATGTGCTTTTACCTATTGAGTCACCTCTCCAGCCCTTGCTGTGATTTTTTTTTTAAAACCTATTGAGTCAACTTACTGTCAAGACCACATAATCAGTCACAGGTTATGGGAAAATCAAGCTGGTAACAACCTGGAGGTTTTCCCCCCAACTCCCATCTTTCGTAGTGCTTGAAGGTGATATGCACACTACTGGTTGAGACAAGAAATCATCTACTTTACCCAGCTGGGAACTCCGGGAAGCCCAGTAATAACTGACCTAGTTAGACATTCCACTATTGCTGGTGCAATTGTAGGTGACTGGTCTGGTGCTGCATGTAGTTAAATGGTTGACCCTGAACAAGCAGCTCCTCAGGTACACCAAGTGATCACGTGATACAGTGTAACCTCGCTTCCGTTAATTGGTTAACAAAAGGATAAATCCTGTGATTGGGTTTCAGTGACCTGATTGGCTGCAGGTAGAGATGAGAGAGAAGAAAGGACAGGGAGACTAGAGGAGGCCGTCATGACAGGAGATGGACCATGAGCATGTGACCAGGGAAAACAGCAAGTAACAAGGGACATATGGCTGGGATGTAAGTTAGAACAGCTCCAAGTCTGACCAATCTAGGCTCACAGCTTGTAAATACATTCCTGGATTGTGTGTCTTTTATACGGGCTAGCAAGAATTTATAATTCGTTTTACATGCAAGAGTGGCATGAAGATTATGGGAGTAACCAATCATTGTTAATGATTGGATTTAAGAACCACTCCACAAGAAAAAAAACATGTATGCCTGATATGGCTAACGGGGCCAAGAACCCATGGCTGTCTGGGTCATAGGCCATGAAAATCTACAACTATTATTCTTTTAAGTGGACATAGTGTTTAGCTGACCCCAAAGTATTTATCCAAATAATCATAGATTAGTGCGTCTCACCCCTCCCTCAGAGAAGCGTCTTTTTGCTGTAAATGATTGTTAACACAGAGACCACAATTGGTCAGTGTGCAGCCAACATGAGACCAAGGAGTTCTCAGCTCTAAAGGGTACACCAGCTTCTTATCTTCACTTAGGGTATTGATCTTTTTTTGGGGGGGGCATGGAGTACCATATTGCCTCTTCCATTCTAATAATAATGCACAGGGTTTCTCCTAAGTTGGGGTAAGCAAATAGTCAGAGCTATGCAGCTTTCAGAGGCTGCAGATACTATCTGGACACATGTCACCTGAGGTCACCTGTGTCTGTTTCTATGGAGTTGGCTGGAGCTGGTAGCAGGCTAGTTATGGGTGTGTGTACACTAAAGATTTGCAAGGTGAGTTATCTTCTGACCTAGTAACCATCAGTGACTACTCACTAATCCTGGAGTTCTGGAAAGGGTGACTGTACCTTAGAACAATGACTAAACCCTGACATCAAAGGACAAACATGTCAGTCCCACTGTTGACCTGTGGTAGGTTGGTTTTGAGACTCCATAGACCTTTCTGTCAGTGAGCTGCATGGACAAACTGTGATTCCCCAAGGAGGAGGGGGTCCCATGGAGAGAGAAAGATGGATGCAGATATCAGACAACACAGCTTCAAAGTCATGCCTATAAATGTCCCTGAATAGGACATATCCCCTTGTAGGCAGGCAACAGGACACCCAGTGCACTGAATCAGGAATCCCCACAATACACACCTCCATTTCCCTCTTGTCCAGATTCCTGGGCAGCGCTTGGTAAGTTCTCATTTTAAAAAATGAGCTTATGGGGTTTAGGCAGATGGTTCAGTCAGAGGAGCACTTGGCATTCGAGCATGAGAGCTGGGCATGGTGGCACTTGTTTATAATCCCAGTGCCTGGCAGGCAGAGACAGACAGATCCCTGTGTGGCTGAATTGGCGAGCCCCAGGCCAGTGGGAAAACTTGTCTCAGAGAACAAGATGGATGACTTTGGGAGTCTCACCTATCAGGCTCCTGTGACCTGTTCAGTTGCTAGAGGGAGTGCTTGGCCTCCCTGGGGATTGAGACAGTCACAGTCTGGCCTATGGGTGGCCCACCTCGGTACTCAGACCTCCCCTCCCTGCTTCCATCTGCTTCCTGAAACTGTAACATAATACCTGAAGCAGGTATTTATTATAAAGTAGGGAGGCTGGGATTCAAGAGCAGTGCAGGTATGTGCTGACCACGGTGTGGATACCACATGGTGGAGGCTGCCCTGGGAGTTATGGAGAAAGAATCTCCCAGCAACAGATTCAGGGAAACACACCAGACAGGAATGCTGGAGAGACCGTTTTTCAGAGGTGCCAGGGTGTTGAACACAGTGTGGGAGGAGGCGCAAGAGAAAGCCAGGAAGAGTCTGTTAGTCTGTTAGTGCCTGAGGGACACTGGGTAGCCATCTGCTCTGTTGGCCTGTGTGGACATCCTGTTGTGGGTCATTGGTACTGACTGGACCATGAGCGTCTCTGCCAGCTTAGAAGCTGGACTACAGAATGAATGCTGATGAGGGAAGCTTAGGCATCCCACTGTTAACGTTCTCAGCACGGCCCCTCCAGATTCCCAGCAGCTCTGGAGAGGCAGCCCTCCCTCCACACAGTGGTTAAGGTCATGCAGCAGTACTTCTTATCACCAAATATTTAAACAGAATTTAAGAGACTTAAAGGCTATTTTCTTCATCTTTCACTGTCCAGGATCCAAGGTTCCTGCTCTGCCAGGCGGAGCTGTTCCGTGGAAATGTTTTTCCTTTTAGCACTTCCCGGAGTGGAGTTGCAGGAGGGTGGGGTGGTGGGGTGGGGATGTCTGTTTAAGGCAGTGCTGCTTAATGCCATGTTTTCCTGGGAACCCTCTTCAAGGGAATGACATGGTCCAAGTTTATTTTTAAAAATGCAGAAATATACCAGCATTATACCCTCCCCCCCGCTGTTATTCACAGGAAGGAGGTAATGGCAATTCTATGCTTCCAAATCTGTGCCAGTATTCATCACCCCTGTGAGTTCAGACCCCCTGTCCCGTGAGGACACTCCCGTTTCCTCACAGGCCTTTCTCTCACCCCTGCAACACATCATGTTCATCCTTTTGAATGTGTGAGGAAAACAGTCAACAACCCCTGGGAAAGCAATTTTTTTTTTTAAAGGGATAGCAGCATCATCTGTGGAAAGTTGAGGGAGCTGCTACTGATGTCACGTGGTGGTGTGAGATCTCCGGAAGCCTTGGCTAGTGAGGAACACAGCTGAGTTGTTCTGGCAAAGATTCTACAGCATCAGCTTGTCTGAGAGACACCACAGCAAAACACCACATGTCTGGGGGCTGCAGGGGCCTGCTTCTCGGAGGGACTCATGTTGTTGTCAAGACTCTGCAGCTGTGTGTTCCGACCTAGAAATGTTGGTCTGCTCCCATGGCACGGTGACTCTGGGGATGGCTGTGGGGGCGGGGACGGGGGGGGGGGGGTTTTGGGAGATGTGTCTGGCACATTAACACAGGTGCAGGCCTTTGAGGGAAAAATTAATAATTTGAAAAGGAGCCTCACCAGGGGTCACTTCCTAATCCTAATCAGGATTACAGGATGACTGTGGCTATTCCTCAGGAGCTGGGGGCTTCTCTGCTTTTCTCTGAGAATCCAGCACCAGTGTGACCATGTCCAGACCATGTCTCAGTGACCCTGGCTAAAGAGATAAGAAGATGGGCCCCAACTTTCAACTTGGCCTCAGGCAGATCGAATAAGATGATGAAGTCTCAGAGTCCTCAAAGGATGTGGTAACTGTTCTCTTGGGGATGGGTCCCCTTCCCTCATGTGCCCCTTCCCAAGGTCATCATGTTTTAGGATGTGGCTTGTCTTCATGTATGGAAAGGGAACAAAGGTATTGGTGCACGTGCCACGTTGGGATGACCCGTGTGTGCACTGAAATGCACACTGAACCCTTGGCCTCTGCATGTGACCTGGTGACCATCACAGAAACACTTGGACAAGAGAAGTTGCCTGACACACCTTGAAGTATGGCTCCTGAGTCCGTGTCCACCAAGGCCTGTCAGCCCTGGCCTTGTCACATAGGGCCAACCCAGAACCCCTAGAAGAGGTGAGGCAAGTGACATTGACCATGGGACCTCCACCCTCTGGCAGTCAGGTAAGAATCTCTGCTTCCCCCAGTCCCTCCCCTCCCTAGATAGAAAGCAAGGAGAGGCAGATCACCTCAGTGTCGCAGTAGATTTCTGGAGCTCTAAGTGGGATTCAGGGAGGAGGAGGAGGCAATAACCACCTCATCAACACCCGGTGAGGAAAACAGAAGACAATATGTGAGAACAGCAACTACACAAATAGGGTAGAAAAGCCTGCAGGATGTGCCCAATACAGTGAAGCTTCAGTGCAGGCTGCAGAATATCTGCTTCTTGTGGTCCAGGAGAGGTAAACAAGGTTGCTAGGAAACACTGTGGTGAGGTAGCTCAAGCTGCCACTGCTAAAATAAATAAAAAATTTGTTTCCTGTTCTTGAAACGACTCTCAGACTAATTATTTTCTAATAAATGCCTAGGCCATAAACTTTGGCTCATTCCCTGACTAGCCTGTAATGTATTTAACCCATTCAAACTATTCCATGTCTTCCACCTGGTTAGCTACCTCTCCTTCAGTCCACAACCACTTCTTCCTTTGCGTCTCCTCAGCGTCGCTAGAGAGTTTTTCCTTTATAGCTCTCCTATTTCCCAGAATCCTCTTTCTTCCTGCCAGTGTCCCACCTCCTATTTCCTGTCTCAGCTCATTGGCCGTAGGTCTTTTTATTGACAGGTGTTGCTTCTAAGAGAGTCTCTCTACAAACCATTGTTTGCAAAAGCCAAGAGAAAATGTTAGTGTGAAGGGAACCGCTCAAAAGCCAAGAGAAAGTGTTAGTGTGAAGGGAACCGCCCGGTTAGAGCTTTTAAGTGTGAAAGAAACAAGTGAGTCCAGGTCATAGGTGGACCGTGGCGCAGCGTGGATTGCTGGGGTGGAGTGGGAGTTGGGGGAGGGGTGGGATGATGAGAATTGGAGGATACTTGTAAGGTGGGACTGCGGGAGGGGAAGCTGGGGAGATGGAGGGTACTCATAAGCTGGGGAGGGGAGCTGGAGAGATGGTGGCTGTTCAAGGAGCTGGTGGGGGGCCTGGAGGCTCACTCCAGGCAAGAAGGGCTCTGAGTATAGTGAAGCCAGTCTGGTCTAAGGAGAACAGTGTAGCTTGGCTGGGTGGGACAAAGAATCAAGACCAGGGAGCAGATGGGGTTTGGAGGAGGCAGAAAGGGTGACGGGTCATTTGGCAGGGGAAGAAGGAATTTGTGAACATTCAGGAAGGATCTGGCACAGGGTTCCTGCACGCCTCCATGCTGGAGTCCCTGGGCATCTCTGATGGCCATAGGTCATCTTGTCTGGGAAAAGTGACTGTGGTCACCATGACATTAACTGTTACTGCAAAGCCAGATTGGCTGTGACAACAGAGGATTTCTCTGAGGTTCCGAGAGGTGGAAACTCAGAGGTATTTAAAGTCTCAGGTGGGACAAGGTCAAACAGAGGGACAGGAAATAATGTCCCCCGATAATGTCACTGATGTGGTGTCTTCTTAGACAATGGCTTCTATTTAAAGCCCATTATAGTGTATTACTGGGAAGCCACTTCTTTTCCATTTCACTCTTCTGGAAACATCTATTTTAAGGAAGACTTTCAAAGCTCCCAAGTCCAGGGAAATCTACGCATGGCTTAATCCACACAGCAGGTGCAACCTTAGCAGCTGAGGAGAAGGGAAAGTATTTCCATGGTGTACAACCAGCACAACTGGCACCTAGTATGGGACACGGGACCTCAGAGCCTCTCCCGGCCCTTTCTTGCTCTTGACTCTATGCTTAGAGCATTTAGCAACCAGGAGGTAAAGCATCCACTTGTAACTCTACCATGAGTCTTGAGTGTCTCAAGGGAAAAGTGTCTTCCAATAAAGATGCATACGGATCTGAACCAAATCCATCTTGCTTGGTATTTAGTACAGTCTCAGTTAAAGAAGACCACAACCCCCAGCCATGTTCATGCCCTCATCCCCGTGACTATGGCACTTGAGAGACAAAACTTCCTTGGTTAGTAAAATTACGGATAGGGGCTGAAGGCCCGGTCAATAAAGTGTCAATGAAGACCCCACATTGATCCCCAGTACCCAAGGAAAAACCTGAGTGGGTGTCACAAGCTTGTAATCCCAGCACTGTGGAGACCAAGATGTGGGATCTCTGGGGCTTACTGGCCAGTCAGCCCAGGTGAATCCTCAGCTTCAGGTTCAGTGAGAGACTCTGTCTCAACAAACAAGGAGGTCAGCTCCTGAGTAACAGCACCAAGGTTGACCTCCAGTCTAGTCGTCCCATGCATGCAGAGATGCAACTCTCCCACAGGAGCATGTACACATGCTCCCACAGATACCCACCCCCTAAATCAAAGGATCCTGAGATGGGAGCATTGGTCCGGATTGTCCGGTGAATTCAATATCATCTGGGCCAGAATAAGGAGACAGGAGAGTCAGTGTTAAGGTCAAGAGACAAACACATACACACAAACACCCCAATGGGAGTCGAGGATGGGCTGGGTGTTCTTTGAAGATGGAGGAAGTGCTACCAGCCAAACAAGGAATGAGACTTCTCTACAGAGGGCAGGGAGGGAAGGAGCCTTCCCTGCAGCCTTTCGTGCAGCATCTACTAGTATAGGGACTAGGATTTCTGACCTCCAGAACTTTAAGATTAACGCATTCTGGGCTGGGGAGATGGCCCAAAGAGAATCTGAACTCAAATATCGTGGCATGGCTGCATACACCCGGAACCCCATCGTTACCGAGGGTATAGTCAGGAGGATCACCTGGGCTTGCTAGACACTAGACTAGCTCCAGTTTCAGTGAGAAATTTTGTCTCGGGAAATAATATAGAAAGCGACACCTAACATTCTAACATTCTCCTCTGCCTTCTGCATGCATACAGGTGCATATACCCAAATACATGTGCCAACACCACACTATACCATATATGTCACACACACACACACACACACACACACACACCACACCACAGAAATAGATGAGTTCATCTTGTTTGGAGCCACCAGGTGTGTGAGATTTGTCCCAGTAGCTGGAAGATACAGACAGGTAGGACATGGGCTCTAACAGAACTTCAGACTGTATTCTCATAGGCCACTGTGATGAGTCCCTCTGGTACTCCTGTGGCTCATCGGGGTGGATGCTGAGTGGTTACTTCATGATGCCCTGCTCCTCAGCAACAAGAGATGTTCTGACGTGATTCCATCATTTGGAGCAGGACTGCAGTTAGCATCTAAGCTTCCCCTGGTATCTGGGCATCTACATGGCACTTGTGAAGTCGGGGGTATGATGGCATCGTTTTATCTTGTAATAGAATATGGACCATCCACTGTTGTGAATCCCCCTTGATTTCTAAGTTGTCTGAGAGACTGGGTCGCTATAGCTATGGAAACTGGTTTGAGGAGCGCTGATGGATGGCTAGCACTTCAACAAGTCAGTAATTTACCCGTAGTAAGTCCTAAGCCTTGGTTAGATGCTGGTTTCTTATACCACTTTGGTTAAATGATTCAGTAGCTCATGTAAACTTCATTTATTCTTTATATGTGAACTCACTGCTGCCTATGGGCTCAGTGCTTTAAACCCTGGGGATTTGAGAATGATCAAAATGGCTAGAACTCCCGATAGAAGAATGCTTCCTGGGGAGAGAGTCCATGTGGACGACAGCCTGGAGGAGGAGTGTGAGTGTGGTTGGGTGGCCGGGGATGCAGCTTGCTAGCTTGGGTGGAACTGAGGTCCCAAGCAAGGCTGCAGTGGAAAGTCCCTGCTATGAAGCCAGGCAGGTTGCTGGGCTAATATTGTCAGGTTTCTTGGGACTGTGCCTCATGGAGGGTAGTCCCTGAGGGACGTGTAATCCTAGCAGTCATACAATGGAGCCATCCTTGGTTACACAGTGCATGTGAGGCCAGACTGGGGTTCCTTGAGACCCTGTGGTGGTTTGAATAGGTATAGCTCCCGTAGACTCAAGTGTTTAAATGCTTGGCCCTTAGGGAATACCACTATTAGGAAGTGTGGCTTTGTTGGAGTAGATGTGGCCTAATTGGAGGAAGTGTGTCACTGTGCAGGTGGGGCTTTGAGATCATCTATGTTCAAGCCGCACGCAGTGTGACACACAGTCTCCTGCTGCTGCCTGCAGATCAAGATGTAGAACTTTCAGCTCCTCTGGCATTATGCACAGTAACTACCATGCTTCCCGCCCTGATGACAAGAGACTGAACCTCTGGAACTATAACTTAGCCCCAGTGAAATGTTTTCCTTTATAAGAGTTTCCATGGCTGAGGTGTGTCTCTGTAGCAATAAAACTCTAACTAAGACAAACCCTAAAAAAAAGACGGACTGGACATAGGAAAGTCAATGGGCAGATGGCGTACATAAGAAGAACTTGGTTCAGAGTTCCTGAGGCTTGCAACGCTAAACCCCCTTCTCTGTTAAAACACTCAAAACTTGGTTAATTACTGGAACACCTTTGTGCCTGTTTCCAACTCAGGACTATTCAGAAATAGTCAAGCATGCATCTGGCCAGCTGTCTCAGGTTCCGTAGGCCTTCAACATCCGTGGCTCACCTTTGATTAGACTTCCATACCTTTACTGTAGTTGAATGTTATACTTGCCCTCTGCTGCCATCTTGGGCTTCTGTTGTGATAATCATTGTCTCAGATTAACATCAGCCTATCAGAGATGACCGGGATCTCATCACACCAGCATGGAGGTGACATCCTAACCACATGACTGATGATTGATAGCTCCACTCAGTGAAGGCAAAATGGCCAACCTGAGTAAAGGAGGCAATGGACAGGAGAGTCCTTACACTGCCCTAGTGATACAAGCTCACTCAACTCAGAAACTGAGGGCTGGTGGGGTATTCACCTTCCCCCTCTGCAGCCTCCAGGGGCCCTAACACAAAGGTATAGAAGTTCCAGGGTGAGAGGAGCCAACCACTGGGCCACTGGGTGGAGGCAATCTCTCTGCCAATAAGTAGCTATCTTGTTGATTTTTGTAAGTGCAAAGTAAATTAAAGACAGATCTCAATAGCTCCAAGGACCCAGGGGTTTATCTGTTACAGCAGCTTCTGTGACCTAGACTAATGCTGCAACCCAACACAAATAAAGACAGATAACTTGACAGAGCTGAACACTGCATAGATGGCAGTGGTGCCAAGCAGTGGCTGAAACCTCTGAAGGAAGTCAAATGGAGCTGATGGGAGGCCCAGAGGGCATGTAAGTTAGGAGGAGAAGCCGCTGGAGCAGAGCAGACAAACTCATGGACCTAGTCAGTTGGGAGCGTGTGGGAGCAGGAGGTGAGAAGCTTAAAGGAGCGCTCAGAGTGGTACCCAGAACTGGGAAGGAGCTGGCAGTGTTCCATATCAGAGGCTATAAAAAGCAGAAAGGATGTAAGGTGAGCCCTGGAGCTGGAGAAGAACAGGCGGTGGTCCAGCCCAGGGGACCTGGGTAGTGCAAAGTCTAAAGTTGATTTCCTTCAAAATGCAATGAGATTCCAAGGAAGGCATGATGGAGGAGCCGTGTGTGTATGGGATTAATTATGTGCAAACTGGAAATGCCCAGGGCTGACCACAGGGTGGGGAGTGCAGTGGGGGGAGAATGCAGGCTCATATAGAGGCAGCCCTGTCCAGAGATCAGACACAGAAGACTAGAAGGCTGCTGCTGAGACTCCCCAGGGGGTTTGAAAGGATGGGTCATCCTCAAGCAGCAAATGAATTGGACAAGTTATTGGAGTACGTCAGGGGACTACCCCTGTCTGCATTTGCTATGCTGAAATTAAAACGCTGTCTATAAAGCTCACCTGGGGCAGCTGCCTGCTGCTTTGAATTGGTTATTAGCCACCGTGTCTATGAAAGTACCGTCATCAGCCACCTAACCGCACGGGTTTGATTTGAATTTTATTGGGTTAGAGCCAAAGCCCTTCATCAGAAAATGATTTCGACTTTACGGTCGGTTAGAAATTGTAAACATGTGCACGATCTTTACCTGGTGTTGCCGTGTTATACATTTCAGCCCCATTCCAGTGAGGACAGTGTTGACATGGGAAGACTTTGATGCTTTGTTCATAAAAGGGCTATTGAACTTGTCTCATGGTGACAGACACCCTGAGGGTCCTGTGAGTGCTGGTGTGGATCCCCAGAGCTGTGCCTGACCCCCTTTAGTCCTTACATGTGGTGGGGATGGGCTGCTATTGAGGAGAGTGTGTCTCTGGCCAGGCCTGGTCTTTCCATCTGCCACACACATTGTAAGGTGGCCGCTTCTGGGAAGGAGCTGTGATCCCTGGCATTGGTTACACTTGGTTATGACTTAGGGAGTGTCCTGGTTAGCTTTAACTGTCAACTTAACAGAGCCTAAGTCATCTGAGAGGAAAGCCTGAGCTGAAGAATCCCTAGGTCAGACTGACCTGTGAGCACATCTGTGGAGCATTGTATTACTTATTAACTGATGTAAGAGGGCCCCGGTCCTCTGTGGGTGGTGCCGTTTCTGAGGCAGGCAGTCTTGGGTTGTATAAGAAGCCCAGTCAAGCATGTGCTATTGAGCCAGACAGCAAGCAGCATCCTTCCTCCAAGTTCCTGCTTTGAGTTCCTGTCTAGACTTCCCTCAGTGATGGTCTGTGACCTGGAAGTATAAACCAAATAAATCCTTTTCTCAAGTTCTTTTAGTCAAAGTGTTTTATCCCAGTAACAGAATGAGACTCAAACCAGTGATGAACCTTGTATTTCTACTCTCTTGGTTTGAGGGAGGTTTGGGCCTTGGAGGTGATCCACACAGAGTGCATTGGAGACTATAGATGTGTCCTACCACATCTAGCTAGGGAAGGTTCTTCACTTTTCCCACCTCCTTTCAGGATCTGTACCCTGGGGACTTGGCACAGACCATCCCTCGAGCACAGTCTCTTAAAAAGAGGTGCTGAATCAACAGCCACAGCCTCTGGTTTCATTCAGATCCAGCAGGTCAGAAATCTGGGTGTAAACAAGCTCTGCAGGGGCTTCTGTGCAGACAAAGGCTTAAACATGCCCGGCCTAGAGCTGCTTCTGCTTCCTCCTTCTGCTCTCCACATCTACCCCGAAGAATTGTTTCTTGGAGATCAACAGAGAACAGCTCTGTGCAAGGCTATACAACAATGCAGCCCCCCGTCTTGGAGCCTCATGGCTTTTGGGAAAGCAGGTAGTGGCCAGTTTCTTACAGTGTGGGGTTAGTGGGGCTGTGGCTCAGCGGGGCTGGCACAGGGAAAGGAAGGACACACTTCCCAATGCCTGCTACACCCCAGGTTTCTGAGGATGGGTGCTTAAGGATGGCTGCTTCTTTCTCCAGCTTCCTGCGGGTTCTGTAAGTACCTCTGAGGTCCCAATTCACAGCCGGGCAGTTTCAGGCAGGGGCCGTGGGGGAGTATAGAGGATGTGCTGTCTGAGCAGAGGTCTGAAGTGATCAGGGCAAGGCAGAACTGGTCAGGAGCCTATTTCCCACCATCTCTGTAGTCATACATGACAGTGAACAGTCTCTGCAGTCCACCACCCGGTAACGCACTTTCAAATTATGAATCTGGAAGGGGCACTTTTGTGGAGTTACTTACCCAATGGCAGGTATTCATTGGAGACTTGGTGTGAATGCATAATAATTTTCCCATGTGTCTAGCCAATGTTGGCTGTGAATCTTAACTCATGTCCAAGGATTTTTAACACATATACACACTTGATAAAGTTCGTGTATCTCATACCAACGTTCAGAGTTCTAAAAACCCACACAGGATAAACGAGCTTTGAAGACTGGGATACCAGGCAGGGGTTAGGGCCATGGCTTTCACATTTCTGAGCACAGCAGAGTGTCTGGGACACTTGTGGGGAGCCCTCTGTCTCCCAGGGACTCCCATTCTGTGAGTCAAAAGAAGATCTGAGCCAGTGCAATAGTACACACCTTTAACCCCAGCACTCAGTAGGTTTCAGAGACAGGCAGATCTCTGAGGCTCAAGGCCAGCCTGGTCTCCTGGTTCCAGAGCAGGCAGGGCTGTTGTGTCTATAAAAAGATAGAGATAAGTAGTATGATCTGTGGGTGTGTGGAGAGGTATGGGGGAAGGGGACGTCTCAGCGGGCCCATGCCAAGGCATCTCTTCCCCCTGAGGGACCAGTCACACACCGGTATAGCATAGGATAGAGTTTATTCAGGGCATGGGGAGGGGAGCCAGGAGGGTAGTAGAGAGGCAGAGAAAGAGAGAGAGAGAGAAAGAGAGAGAGAGAGAGAGAGAGAGAGAGAGAGAGAGAGAGAGAACAGAGGAGTAGAGAGTAAGAGACCAGCCATGACCGCGTGGAGAGAGGGGGAAGGGAAGGGGACAGAGAGAAGCTACAGGCAAGAGAGCAAGAGAGTAAGAGAGCAAGAGGGTAAGGAGGGGCCTTTTACAGTGAGAAGGCCTACCTGGCTGTTGCCAGGTAACTGGAGGTGGAGTTTAGACAGAATACTAACACTGAGGACCTGCCTTTCTTCTCTCTAGATCTTTTTGGTGTGTGTATATGGATATATATGTGTTCATGTGAATGTGTGTGTGTGTGCGTGTGTGTGTGTGTGTGTGTGTGTGTGTGTGTAGACCAGAAGTGGATGGCAAGTATCTCCTGTAATTGTTCTGTACCTCTTAACTCATCAATTAGGCAGGATGGCTCGCCAGCAAGCTCCAGGAATTCCATCTCCACCTCTCCAAGTACTGGGATTCCAGGGATGCGTGCCCTGTGCCCAGTTTTTTATGTGGATGGTGGGGATGTGAACTCAGATTCTCATGTCTTTGTGGTTTATTGGCATCCTCCCTGCTGTGACAAAATACCCAATGGAAGCTACTTAAGGAAGAGAGTGTCTATGTTGGCTTATGATCTGAATGCATGCATGTGTATACTGTTGCAGCAGGAATGGCAGGGCCGCCTCTAAGTAAATGCCGAGGGCCACGCAGCTGCAAAAGCATCTCCTACAGGAGGACCTAATTGAGGACTGCCTGAGAGACCAAGGATTGCTGGTGCAGACAATGCCAGCCAATTGGGAACTGCTGTTTAGAAGAGAGACCAATGGGGCGCAGGTGGAGGGTATTAAAGGCGTTTGCAGCAGTGCTCAGATGAGCTTGCTGTGGCGTTTCTCACCTGCTCCCGGAGGCTGTGTGACTCTGTGCCATCTCACCCCCAACACCCAAGGGCAGGTAGGGTCAGGCGGAGAGCTTTCCAAGGCACAGGCAACATACTGTGAAACAGCTCATTTTGCAGCTGCAGTCAGAAAGTACAGAGCGAGCATGCTGCTACCCAATTTCTCTGTTCTCCTCTTCATTCAGCCTGGGCCCTCACCCCAGGAAATGGTACCATCTACATTTAGGGTGACTCTTCCCACCTAGATAAGCCCAGCCTACAAATTCCTCCACAGACCCACTCAGAACCCTGTCTCACCAATGTACTTTTTAGAAAATGACGTTGATAATTATATCAACCACCACATGAGGCAAGAATTCTTCCCATGGAACTGTATCTTCAGCCCTCACAACTTATGGTGATGGTGCCGCTACTGACAAAGCCCCCCCCCCACCTTTGAGGAGGACTGTATTAAGGAAAAGGTGGGGGTCACATGGCACGAAGCCCTCCCATGGTGAGTTGGGGATGCCTGTGACCTTTTGAGGCTGCAGGGCACCTGGGTCTGGACTGTTTATACTTGTGAGTTTCAAGGTTTACAAGTAGCCATGTGGGGTGGACTTGGCCCCCACGCACCGGAAGAACTTGACAGCGTAAACAGCAGAGTGTCCATTTCCTGGACACTCCCTCCCTGTCCTCTCCAGGTTCAGCAACAGTGCGGCCACCTGGCTGCTCCCAGAGGCTTCCTTCTGCTTTATGACCCACTTTTATGGATCTGGTCACAGCAGCTCCATCCTAGCAGTTAAACCTGCTTTCCCTCACATGACCTGGTCCGACAGTAGCCTGTACTCTGGACCTTCCTGCCTTTGATGGGAATTAGAATAGAATGTGAGCGGCTGCCTCTAAAAACCCAACGTTAATAATTCTCCAGGGTGGAAGGAAGCCAGGCTCTGCAGCCCCAGAAGAGTTGACTTCAGGTTAGACAACCTACCAAATGGGGTGGAGAGCCTGTGGGAGCATCTGGCCCTTGGCAGGGTTTCTGTGTGCTTTGCTTCTGTCTTTCCTGGAATATCGTCACCATGGCAAGGGCCTGTGTAGCTTCTGGGAAGATAGCAGAGGCTTCCTGGTATCATCTGCCTGCAGGAAGTAGTCAAGAGTGGATATTGGGATGCTGGGGCTAGATTCCCACCCTTCCTGGGATCTGACCCCCTAGAAGTACAGGACTGCTGTGTGCATCAACAAGGCAAGGATGGGGGTTCAGGAATATCTTGGTAGGAGCCTTGGCGTTTGGACCTTTCATACTGGAAGCTCATGCACACACGGTAGCTCCTCATAAATAAGATCATCTAATTGATAAAAGCCTTGCAGGCATCCCAAGGGAGGTCCTCTGGCCTCTTGGCTCTGGCCAGTTTGAATTGCTGTGGGGCCAGCCTGGAGCTGCTGCCACGAGCTCCTGTCCTTAGTGTATTCTTGTTCTCCACCTCTGTCCTGCCTCTATATGGCCTCTAACTCTTGCTTGTTTCCTGTTCCTGCTAGCCTGAGGGATACACCTCCATGTGGCCCTCCTTGAGCTCCAGGGATGACATTTGGAGCTGAGCAAGGCAGCTGGGTCACAGAGCTCTACTGCAGGAAGTGCTGTAGTCACAAGACTTACTTGCTGGGGTGTCACTGTCCTTCTAGGGTGTCCCTGCAGGAAGGGGCTGAGGCCTTGGCTTATGGTTGTAATTGTGCAGTATCAGTTCCCACTGTCAGTGCCTGGGAGTCATTTTTTTTTTTTGAGGCTAAGGGATAGCTAGCTGTCTCTGGGGCCTGTGAGGACAAGGAGAGGCTGAGAGCGGAAGAGTGAAAGTGGTGTCTTAGTCCCTGTTCTATTGTGGTGAAGAGACACCACAACCAAGGCAACTCTTATAAAAGAAAGCATTAAAAAGAAAACAAAAAAACAAAACAAAACAAAGCAAAAACAAAAAAACACACAAAAGCAAGCAAACAAACAAACAGAAAGCAAGCATTTAATTGGGGCTTGCTTCTATTTGCAGATGATTTAGTCCATCATCAGCACATCAGGAAGCGTGGCGGTGTAGAGGCAGGCGTGGTGCTGGAGACATAGTTGAGAGCTACATTCTGATCTGCAGTCAGATAGGATGACATTGGGCTTGGCATGGACTTTTTGAAACCTCCAAGCCCATCCCTAGTGACACACTTCCTCCAACAAGGCCACACCCCCTAATTCTTTCAAATAGTGCCCTGCCCAAGTGACTAAGCATTCAAATAGGTGAGTCTATGGGGACAGTTCTTAGTCAAACCACTACAGATAGAAACTGAAGGAAAGCAAGGTTGGGGGCAGGGAGGACACCCCTTAAGACCTTCACTAATGATTCCAGGCAAGATCCCCATGAGCCACATAATAGAGTGAGCTGAGGGGGAGGGGCAGCCCAGAGGTGTGTGAAGAATATGGCTCTATACAATGATATTTAGATCTAATAAATGAAGGTTTCATGGCCCTAGAAGCTTCCTTGTCTCTAGAAATCAAGACTGGAGAACAGAGTACTGGAAGACTGCAAGAACATCTTAAATTCTGACATGTCTTTTCAAACATGCAAGCTTCCATGTGGAGAAGGAGAAATGGTTGCTTGCATAGCATGTGGCCTTGAGTACTGGAATGGATGACTGCCCATGGGGTTCTCCTCTGAAGCGTCTATGCAGCAAACCCTGCTTTGCACATAGATGTTAGGACTGAGGGGGGGGGGCCGGGAGAGCTCCAGTGTTGGGAAGAATTTTCACAGTAAGGAACTGAGAATATTTGCTTCAAGGCATAGCCTCACCCCTGCTCTCTGCCTGCTCTCTCTTTTGCACTGCAGAATGCAAGGGCAGGTATCAGGTGCAAGGGCAGGTGTCAGGTGCAAGGGCAGGTGTCAGGTGCAAGGACAGGTGTCAGGTGCAAGGGCAGGTGTCAGGTGAAAGGTCAGAGATTGAAAGTGTAGCACTAGCTACTATCTTCACTGGGATGATAATTACTTTCCTGAATACTGATGAATGGGCAATGAACATGTGGCATATTCATGCAGTAGAATACTATCCAGCTGCTAAGACATATGAGATTATGATAATTCTCAGATAAATGGAGAGGGGTTTGAAACACTCATTCTGAGTGAGGTAACTCAAACTCAGAAAGCCAAATAACACAAGTTTTCTCTCATTGGGGATGTTAGCTTTGGAATTCAGATATGTGTGCTTCATTTGGAATACCCATAGAGATCAGGGAATTAGTAAGGGGGCAGAGATAGGACAACGTGGTATAAAGGTTAAGGGGGAATAATGGGACGGAAGGGTTAAGTTGAGGTAGGGGTAGGAAAGCAGAGTACAGGTGAAAATACGTGGAGGAATAAATACCACTAAAGACGTTTAGAAAAAGTCATATGGAAAGCTACCTGTTACTGTAGATGCTTATTTAAACATAGAGAGGGGAGGGAAAAGGAGAGGGAAGAGAGAGAGGGAGAGGGAGAGGGAGAGGGAGGAGGGAGGAGGGAGGAGGGAGGACAGAAGAGGGAGGAGGGAGAGGGAGGAGGGAGATGGGAGAGGGAGGTGGGAGAGGGAGAGGGAGGAGGGAGGATGGAAGAGGGAGGAGGGAGAGGGAGGAGGGAGATGGGAGAGGGAGATGGGAGAGGGAGAGGGAGGTGGGAGAGGAACAGGGAGAAGGGAGAGGGAGGAGGGAGGAGGGAGAGGGAGGAGGGAGAGGGAGAGGGAGAGGGAAGAGAGAGGGAGAGGGAGAGGGAGAGGGAGGAGGGAGGAGGGAG
>NW_021604656.1:1126477-1151700 GCF_004785775.1 Grammomys surdaster
TATTTTCTTACAACAAAGTGGCAATGGCCCTACTAAACACTACAGGCTAACAAATTAAAAGGCCAGTGTCAGGAATGGGTTACCATGTTGACTAGTGAGCTCCCAGAGTCTCCCAAATATAACAAGCTTCTATCAAAGCTATCCTTTGGGCTCCAGAACATGGTGGTAAGACGTTATTGCTGGAGATGTCACATAGTTGACTCACAGAATGTAGGGCTATCATGCTGGTACATCTGGAAGCTTCATCCCTACCTCCTAGCTTTCATGGTGCTGGAAGCTCCTAGGCACACTACCATAGAAGAAAAATAACTATTGACCATTCCCAGCCACAGACCCTGCAAGCTGTAATAATTATTTGCCTAGAAGGACATGCCCACTGGTACAGTAGTAGCATGAGTGTCTAATCATTGGGAATAACCCATGATTTTCTGATCAGATTTAAGTCCTGCCCTACAAGATGAAACCCATATCGGGCAACATTGTGGGGCCAAAAACCTGTGACCAGGTATGTCATGAACTCTGGGGAAAACTGACTACTATTATTCTGCTAATGGATATAGTATTAAACTGATTTCTAATGTCCTATCATTATGCCCATAGATTAATGGGTCTCTCAACCCTCATCCAAGAAGCTTGGATTGCAGTTGATGGTGGTTACCATAGAGACCCACAACTGGTCAAGGTGCAGAGACCATGGAATGCTCAGCCATAAGTGGGACATCTATATCCTACCCCATCCTCCCAAGGCCCTGGGATCATTAGGGAGGAGGGATGTCGGAGAGTGTCAGAGGCAGTGGGTGACTACAGGGAAACAGTGTGTTCCAGACACAACAGGGCAATCACACTTACAAATCCATAGTTGATATGACAACATGCACAAGATCTTTGAAAGCTCAAGCTGGACCAAATCCCAGTGCAGAGGGAAGTGGAAGGTATGAAGCCCATCCCTAGGCAAGAAGGTACTGACAATGGATAACTTCTGGGAGAAGGAAAGTTGGTTTTCTTTAAGAGTGTGGATCCTGATACATTGACTATGATCCAGTGGAAGGCCACACATCTGACAGTGTATGGTTGATGGGAGAGATCGTCCTTGACCCCTCTAGCTCAGTCAACTCTAGTCAGTCTCTCAGTCTGAGGAGCACACCAGAGCGTGTCAATCTTGGCCCTCCAGCTCTGTTCTCATCCTTATTCCTCTGAGCCAAATCCTGGGGTTTCTCTCCCGGTGACAGTAAGCCCTAGAGCCTGAGACATGTGCAGGCACAATCCCTCTCCTTCTGAAGAGCTATAGCCTTCTTGGGTGGCAGTGACTGTGGCTTGGCAGGCGACCTCGTCCATGGGCACTCCTACTCTATTTCTGAGCCGTGTGCTGGTGGCAGGTGCTGTATGTGTCCAGCTGTTTTCTCCTGCAGTGGAAACCACATGAGAGCCCTGCCCTTATTTACTCAAGGGCTTCAAAAGCAAGGTGTGCGAAATCTGTCTCTAGGCACGCGATCCCTGTGTGTTCAGCGTCTGTCCTTGTGCTTGAAGAGGAAACCCAGCCAGACCCTTAGTGGGGAGCTGGAGAATGAGCAGCAGCTCTGTGCAGATTACCAACCCCGACACAGGGTATGGAACCCTCCTGATGGGACAGCATTTGGTTGGAAGTGACCTGAGTCTCCCCTACCTAGAGTGCACTTTTATTACTGGGCTGTGCCATTAGCTGGCCTATGTAGCTCTCCACTGATGAGCTTAGACCATCTCTGTACAGCTCTGTTCCACTAAGAAAATTCTCAGCAAAGGAGAATCTGCCTAGGAAGTCAAGGCTGGTCTGCCTTTTGGCATCCTAACTCTGTAATCTGCTCATGTGGGAGGACAGCTGTGGGAGCACGGGAAGTATTCAGAAGGGACTCCTCCAGACTTCAAGACGGTGGAGGTTTGTGTAGTTACTCTGTTCTGTGTGCAAGTCAGAGAGAGGGACTATACATAAGTTCTGTCTATTAGGACATGCTTGTGACTGTCAAAAGCTGTGTGCGATCGCCAGAGATGGCAGGCATGCTGGGTGGAGATGCCAGTTCTGTGAGTCTGAGCCTTGATCACACAATGATTCATCCCTCTGAGCTGAGAGCCTGATGTTACTTTCCCTAAGTGATTCCCAAGAGTCTTCAGACTTGATAGATAAATGCACTGGCTTCTAGGATAGGCAGGTGTCACAGAAGAGTCCTCTGGCTGCAGGAATCCCAGCCTGGGGAGGATTAGGGAGAGGATCACAAGTTCAAGGCCACCTTGGATACACATTGAGACTAAAACAGGTAGGCTCCTGTTTGATAACCATTGGACCAGTCCATAGCAGTCTCTTTCTTGGTTTGCTCGGGGACAGGAGAGTTGAGTTTTACTTGTCCACTAAAAATACCCAACAAGAAGGCATGGTGGTGAGTGCATGCATGTGTTCATTTGGATTCTGTTCTCTTCTTGCTAAGAATTCGGCACAAGGCAGTATACTATGGCATGAAGCAAAGCATAATGACACAGCTTAATATAGTACTAAATGGTGTAACACCACAACACAACACAGCCCCATGCAGTACAACAAGCATGGCAGAATACAACACTAACTCTAGGCAGTACTAATAACTCAACACATCACCCATGCCGCCACACACCTGTGCGTACCTGCCCATGGAGAAATAAATGTGAAAACATTATCTGAGCTCAGAAGTCAGGAAGCCATGCTCCATAGAAAGGGGGGTCTCCCCAGGGGAAAGAGTCTTGGTAGAGAAGCTTTGGACGCTGGTGGGTAAGGTGCCAGCAGTGTGGGCGGAGCTTTGACGCAATGACCAAGATGAGAAACTGCATCCCACAGAGAGTGCTCTGGGCTGTACAGAGTTATGGTTTTATGAACTGAATGATTACGGAGCATGGGAAAGGGAGGTTTGGAGAAACTAAAGGAAAACCACTGAGGAAGGAGGCACTGACTCAGGTTGGCTGATGTCTTCCCATGGTGGCTCACCTGCCTGGTGCTGCCCTGGGTTCTGGTTACTTGTGCTGATAGTCAGTTCGTTACCTGTGTTGCTTCCTGTCATCCACATCTGTCTCCCTAAAGGAGGGAGACCCCTCAGCTGCTGTGAGGGTCCAATACTGGTGTGTTTTAGAGTTCTCTTAGGAGTTGAGGCTCTTTTCTGACTAGGAGCCTTTCTACCAGGATACAGGAGTGGCTTCAGGGTGTCACAGGAACCTCAAGTGTCCAAGCCAACAGTGGCATCTCAGCTGTCTACTTGCTTGCAGGAGCGCTAAGTTGGCTCCTGGCCTTAACTCTCAGTGCCCTTGCTTCCTGGCTCTGCTCAGCTACCAGCTGTATCTCCACACTCTCAGAAGCCTCATGAAGACCCCTGGCCTACAGTAGCCCCCACGTCCTAAGGCCTTTAATTTCTACCCTGGTGCATTTTTCAGGACTCTGATCCCTGACCCCAGACCTCTGGTGAGTCTCTAGAAGCCTGAAGCAGGTTTCTGCTTTTCTGGACCCCATTGTCATGCAGGTTCTGCCTCTGAGGGTCTTGGGTGGGTCCTGGTGCGTCACTCTGGTTTAAGGCTCCCTTAGAGAAGGAGTGGGTTTAGAAGCCTTGACAAGTTGTCTCATGCCAGATGTGTGCCGCACACTGGCTCTCAAACACAGGAAAGTACCTGCGTCCCAAATGCAGGGGTTAATGAGCCTTTACACAATGAACTACTGGGAAGCCCCAACTAATAAACATACAGATGGTACCTGGACTCTCTAAACATCCTGCCTTCTGGGCTTTCAAGGTGCCAACAGAGGCTGCTATCTACCATGGAGGTCACGTGGGAACCCTGCTGCTCTGGCCCTAGGCTTTCCTGTGCAAAGCCCACAGTTTTCTTTCCAACTTCCCTCGGGGCTATTTTTAGGATCTTGTTTTTGAAGTTTGGAGTTCCTAGTGGCTTACTAGAAAGGACACTTTGCTGGAGTGATCTGTCATATGTTCCATGGTGTGTAACTGGATGGAGCTGAAGGGATCCAGGGTTCCCAGCTGGACCAGGTGTCTGGTGTCAACCCTTTAGGGCCAGAGAATGTTACCAGCAGCCAGTTTCCAGGTGACACTGTTCTCAGCTCCAGCACCTGTATTCTACTTCCTCCACATACTCTGTAGCACGCAGCCCCTGGAGGGGACCCAGACAGTCAGGCTCTGTGGAGATGTAGCAGGGGCGATTGTGTAGGGTATGCCCTGCTGGCAGGACCTTTCCATGGGCATTCTGTGCCTAGTCTCCCAGGTCTGAGTTGGTCTGTCTCTCTCAACACCAGAGGGCTTTGACTATATGAACTGTTGAGGCCACCTCTCAGAGTATAAGAATCAGAGGACATACATGTCTAGTCTGCTCCTGTGGGTCCGAGGTCTGAACCCAAGGGTCTCAGAATGCACAAGAGAAACCAGGTCTTCTGCAGCATCAGGCATGGCATATGTTATGCCTGCACAAGGTGGCTTCTACATCACCTCACAGAGGGTCCCACTGTTGTGGATGTGGTGTGGTTAGACAGGAAGCCCAGCTGGTGTGTCCTTGGAGTAGGCACTGGCTTCTCAGAACAACATGGAGCTGAGCAAGTGATACTGAGTCCCGGGTCGTGTCTCTTCCTCTTCCCTGGTTTCTCGTCACCCCCACTCCACCCCCAGCCATGCCTGCACTGCTCTGGACTTCAATATCCTCATCTTTAAAATAGGGGTGTTTCCCTCCTTAGTGCTTCCTCAAGGACTCCAATTGAGCGGGTGCCTTAGGCTTTTTGGGGGACCAAATAATCCTCCATCTTGTGGAAGCTTCAGGAATGAGGACATAGCTACAGAGAACATGAAGAGATTCTGCCCTAAGCTAGTGAAGTGAGAGCACAGGCCCCTGAGAGTAAATTCTAGCTCCATCTGGATGCTGACTGAGCCGTACATTTCCAGAGAATCAAGTATCTGCCTTGGCAGGCACGATCACTTGGGTTTGTTTCATCTTCTCTAGAATCTCCAGAGCTGGTTGTTACCCCATTTCTCTAGAACACAGGTGTTTGGGCAGATCCTGCTTACCCTGTGCCGTCCTCTCCAACTTGCATGACAAACACATGCCATCTCCCTCAGGAACACCCTTTGAAGCCACTTTACTTAGCAAAAGGTTATTCATTAGCAGAATGCATGTGAGAGAGACACCACCAGCCTGTCCACATACAGGGACATGAAGCTCCTCACTGTCACTGTACTCTGGGGCCACATCTCTCAGGAACATTCTGGATGGAAGCACCATCTTGAATTCTCCATCTCTGGGCACAGCAGAGAGTAAACTAGTGAAGGAGCAGGCTGCTCAGAAAAGTCAGGACTAGAAATAGGAAGATGGCTCAGTAGGTGAAGGGCCAGCCCTGCAAACGTGAGAACTTGAGTTCCTAGAACCCACCTTTTGAAAGTCCTAGTGAGTGGCTCATGCCTTTAATCCCATCATTAGGGAGGCAGAGACAGTTGAACTCCTGGGCCTGGCTATTCAGCCAGTCTAATCAAACTGATGAGGTTCAGGCCAGTGAGAGATGCTGTTTCCAAAGCAAGGTGGATGGCATCCTGAACAACTGACCCTTGAAGTTGGCCAACTGCCTCCAATCAGTGAGCTGTCCCAGGCTAAACACTTGCTGGTGCCTCCCAGCAGAAGGACTGGGTGCCCATATTTGATAATTAAATGAAAGTACAAGCCAGAAGCCAGACATCCATGTTTGGGCATGTCCTGTTTCACATCCTGTTTGTGCTGTCCCCAAGTCTGAGTGCACATGACCCTGTTTCCTGGCCTCCGACTGCTAAGCTTCTGCTAGGAGATGAACATGACCTCGCTCACCTCTGGCCTGTTTGGATTTACACTGTGGTTGAAGCCCGCATTGATCTGAGAGGCTAGCTGGCATTCGAGCCCATAGCAGCCAGGGAGTTCTTCCATTACCAGCAGTCTCATTTCTCACTAGAATTGGTTTCTTCCCAGCAAGTCCCAGGTCAATCGACTGCTATTTGTAGAGACATGGAGAGGCTGCTGGGGACCCAAGGTGTGGTTTTTTTCTGGGGGGGGGGATATGTTTGGTGGAGGCTTGGTAAGGTGTGGGGGAAGATGGTGCCTCTGCCAGCCCCATGCAGAGGCATCTCTTCCCCTGAGGTACCAGCCACAAGACAATATAGTATAGAATAGAATTTATTTAGGGCATGGGGAGGGGAGTTAAGAGGGTAGTAGAGCCAGAGAAAGGCAGAGAGAGAGAGAGAGAGAGAGAGAGAGAGAGAGAGAGAGAGAGGAGGCTGTCCGTGAGCACATGGAGAGGGAGGGGGGGGGGGGAGGGGGAAAAGAGTAAGGGACAAGAGCAAGAGGAGAAGAGAGCAAGAGAGAGAGGAGGAGGGGGCAAGTAGCACCTTTTATAGTGAGTCAGGCACACCTGGCTGTTGCAAGATAACTGTGGGGGCGGAGCCTAGATGAAATGCCAACATGAGCTGTCCGACCTTTAAGTGTCGAGCACATGCCATGACTAACTAGGAAATCTGGTGTCTCCAGAGGCAGGGAGTCCTAGCATCCTGAGGCTTTTGAGGAAGGCTCTGGGATTTGGTGATTGATTTTTCCCAGCTCTGTGTGTGTATTTAGAGGAACAGAACAGATACATATTAAAAGAGAGTTTACTAGATTGACTTACAGGGTAGAGGCCAAACAGACCAACAATGGCTGCTTGTATGCTCGGAGAGCCGGAGAACAAGGTGGCTGTTTTTGTGGAGCGTGCCTCTACAGTCTTAGTCTGGGACTGAAGGTCTAGATTTGGAAGGTTCTTAACCTTCCTAATGCTGCGAGTTACAGCCCTTTAATACAGTTCCTCATGTTGTGGTGACCCACAACCATGAAATTATTCCGTTGCTACTTCATGAATGTATTTTTTGCTAGTTATGAATCATAATGTAAATTTTAGATGTGTAGGATATCTGATCTGTAGCTCCCAAAGGGATCATGACCCACAGGTTGAGAACCATTGCTCTAGCGGGTTCCTGGAGAGTTGCTGATCTTCAGCCCACATCAGAAGCCCTGAAAACCTGTGTTCTGATAGTGGTAGCCCAGCAACAGAATGGATGCCTTCACCACACAGTGAAGGAAGTCATGCAGGCAGGCAGCCACACTTGATCCTCAGACCTCTTTCTCTCTGGACCGCCTGAGGGTACCGCCCACTCTGAGGGAGGAGCTTCTCCTCTTCGCCGATCCTTGCTGGGAATCCCTTCCTGGAAGTTCTGCTTAGAGCCTAGTCTGCAGTTGATTCCAGATCTAATCAAGTTGTCAAACACAATGGTTATGCTTTGAAAGCTAAGTCCCCATGGGCTCATGTATTTGCATATTTGACCCACAGTTGGTGACACTGTTTGCAGGGAAGTTATGGGACTTTGGGAGAAGCCCACCTTGCTGGAGGAAGTTGGCTACTGTGGGCAGGCTTGGAAGATTTATAGCATAGGCCCACTTTCTGTAACCTGCCCCTGTCAGATAGCTCCTAGCTTCTGCCACCGTTGCCTCACTTTCCCCACCAAACTGTAATCTACCGGTAACTCTGAAACCAGAAACTAAGATAAAGCCTCTTTCCTCAAGTTGCTTCGGGTCATGGCGTCTTTATCACAGGAGCAGAAAGGTAACTAAATCAAAGAAGAAACATCGCAGGGCCGAAGAACTGGAGAGACAGTGACCTCAGGGTCACCCAGGGACAGGAAGTGACCAGAGTGTCTGGGACATTTGGGCCAACGGTCTTCTGTTCTGCTAAGATAGCATGGTGGGACTAGTGGATAAGATAGCATGGTTTAGGCGACAGCCTTGGTTGGGCCCAGGGAAGGGGACAAAGGACTTGTGGATCAGCTTACCATGGAATATGTGGGGACCCCAAAGTATTCACAAACAACAGCTAGTGGTAAAGAGAGAAGAAAAAAATAAACCATAGGAAAACATAAATCCGTCATCAGGAGCATGAGATGGGAGAGGCAAACCACGATGCCTTCCAGTGCGGGATCCAGACTGACTGTCCCCGTTGTGCACCCAAGCCACTTCGTCACTTGAAGTAGGATGGAGAACCAAGATGGCCTCACTCCTCTCACTCCTCCCCTGAGTTTTAACCCCAGGATCTCCCTTTCCATCTTTTATGTGGGAGCCTCTTGCTTCCACCCTCCCCCACTCCAACATCTCCACAGCTGTTGATTTTGTCAATTTCTCCAGACTTTTCTTCTTTCTTTCCCTCTCCTCCTCTCCCCTCCATCTATCTGTCCCTCTGTACCTCTCCTCTTTTCTTTTTCTCCCATCTCTTTCCATCCCCCTCTTCCCCAGTCTCCCTCCCTTCTAAGGTCTACTTCACCCCACTAAGGACTGCTCTCAGACCCACGGGCATGAGCGGGAGAAGGCAGGCTCCTGTCTCGGCTCTCAGTACTCTCAGGCTGAAGTTGATAAAACACACACGTGTGTGTCAGTTAGTCAGTTCTCAGAAGAGAGCCCACTCCAGCAGGGCCTGTTTGGTAGGTCACCTGTGTTGGATTTAATTTTAGGGAGGAAGCCTCACGGGTTGAAAGTAGGTACAGTCCCTCAGGGGAGGGGCCCCTCCCATCCTTCTGTTGTCCAAGTCCCCGTTTGGAAGGAGCCTCTGGTGCATTTCACTCTGTCTCTTCTCCCCTCTGTCCAGCAGCCAGGAACATGGTGTGCAGAGCAGAGTTCTTAGCACTTGGCGGGCTCAGCCTAGGCTCAAAACAGCTCATCTACTGCAGTTCCAGGATAGCCCCCCAGCCTGTATTCCTCACCTAGGGAGACATGGTGACCTTGTTGATGGGGCACACACTCTTCCCCCCCCCCGGCCCCCAGCTGACACATTGGAGTGGTACTATGGGCCAAGATACACCCACCTAATATTTTACCCTGAAATCTCGGCCTTCAAGTGCTTCGAATGTGTTTGGGGTAGGGCCTTTTGAGAGGAGGTTAGGTCGAAGTGAAGGCTGGAGGGCTGGCCAGATTTAACAAGACTGTCCTGAAGGAGAGGAGATTAGCACAGGCTCTCAGAGGGACAGTCCTATGAGGACATGGCGTCTCCTCTGAGGGAACTAATCAAGCTTATGTCTTGATACCAGACTTCCAGCACACATCTGCAGGGATTTCTAGCCATCTTTGTTACAGTGGCCTGGGATGACTCACTCAGAAGGGTCTTGCTTTTGGTGATGCTTTCTGTCTGCTAACCCTTCTCCACAAGAGGGCAGGAGCAGAGAGCTCCCTCCCGAGACCCAAACTTGCAGTGGCCTTTTCTGTGTGGGAGCTGGGCTTCCTTCTCCATTCATCCTCACTTGGAGTTGGCTTTATTACACTTGCTATCAGGATCCCTCAAGGCAGAGGTCCCTCTGTGGACTCTCAGTCCCCAACTTCACACCCTGGTTTAACAGTCATTCACAGATATTCCTTACCAGCCTCGCTTGCTATCTGGCTATTGCTTCATTAAAAATCAATTGCTTTGGAAGGACTGAAGATAGTGTCAGAGGGGTGTGCATGGAAAATTCTGCTTTCTGGCCTTGCTGCTGCAGGGGCATGGCTGTATGTTTTGTGGAGAACACTTAGTACTTTTGGGCTGATCTCCTTATAGCACTCAGTCCAGTCTGGTGATGGGGTTGGATTTATCAACCTCTAAGAGTTGAGGACAAAGGTTGACGTCTATTTTATGCCCAGTTTAAGTAGGATTCAGGGAGGAGGGACTTGGAGTCACAGGTTTCAAAACCCATAGCCCAGATGGGACACTTTGCCTTCTGTTTCTATGTTGTGCTAAGAAGAAAGTGAGGAGACTGCCAGAAAGAGGAGAATGTCATCCACAAGCTTGGGGGCTCTGCAGCATACAGGGACTTAGGCTCTAGAGGAGATCTGGTGGAGGGCAGTCCTGGTTAGCTTTAACTGTCAACTCGGCACAGCCTAGAGCTAGCTGAGAGGAAAGCCTTAAGACTGAGGAATTGCTTAAATCAGATGTGCCTGTAGCCGTGTCTATAGGTGATCATCTTGATTGTTCATTGATGCAGGAGGGCCCAGTCCACTATGGGCAGCACTATCCCTACGCTGTATAAGAAGGCTAGCTAAGTAGGGGTCAGTGAAAGAACCAGAAAGGACATTCCTGCTTGAGTTTCTGGCTTTCCTCAGTGATAGATGATGACCTGGAAGTGTAAGCCAAATAAACCCTTCCCTCTAACAAACAGCTTTTGTTCTGAGAGTTGCAGCATAGCAAAATAAATAAAACTAGGACAAAAATGGATTCCGAGGAAAGAACTCAAGGAAAGAGTGGAGAAAAGACAATGAGGGGTCAGCTAGGCGAGCCAGAGGCTGGAATGAGAACCAACTTCTCTCGTGCTGTGCATGTTATCCTGCAATCCAATGACAAACTGGGCAGGTGCTATGATTCGGAGGGACCAGAGCTATAATCTGCGTGAAGTTGGAGAGCATTGTGTCACATTCTAGGGGAAGAGACGAATGTGTCGATGGATCCATTGGGTCTGGTTCCAAATGCTGTTACAGGGTAAAGAGTGAAGAGGAACAGGCAGGTCTAGGGAACTGGCTCTGGAGGGTGAGTTGGCAGGGAAAGAAAAGAGTGGACATTCTGTGCAGAGGCATGGAGCCATGGGGAATGATATGCACCGGAAGCCAGCTGAGAGAGTGGTTGCCATACTGTGCTGGGGTTGGGTTGGGTGGAGGTCTGGGGTTTATGCTAGAGGAGATAGCTGGAAGGCCAGCACACTGTCCTTGGCTGTGACACATGCATCTGGCTTTGCATCAGCCTTCCCTGCTGAAGGATGATGGGTATGATTATTTGGAGATATCCATGACACTAAGCTTGGGAGCTCTTCGGGCAGAACAACAGGTTCTAGGTAGGCGTGTAAGGTACAAATGTCCGTGTTTTTAGGCTTCAGGGTTGTATGGCACCAAGCACAACTCAGTCCAGCCTGTCTCTGTTGCAAGGGCTGTTAGGGTCAGTCCTAACAAACTTGGCTTGCTCTTTTACCCTCAAAAGACCAATTAAAGAAAAAAGAAGCAACTGTGAAGTTAGGAAGTTAGGAAGCATGGGCCCAAGTCCATTCCTTAGCACCCATGTAAAAAGACCACTGTGATTTTGGAGTTGTGGGACAGGGGATGGGGGGTAGAGAGAGAACCCTTAGGACCCCCATGACCAGCCAGGAAAGCCTTACATCCTAGTGAAAGACCCTGTCCCAAAAGATAAAGTGGCTGGCTTCCACTGAATGCTAGCGGAAAGCTGATCTCTGGTTTCCACACAGGCATGTGCACACATACCTACGCACATGTCCACAGCCACACCTGCATTCATATACACACGGAGAGTAAGCAAAAGATGTAACAGACAGGGGCTGAAGAGATGGCTCAGCTCTTCCAGAGGTCCTGAGTTCAATTCCCAGCAACCACATGGTAGCTCACAACCATCTGTAATGGGATCAGATGCCCTCTTTTGGTGTGTCTGAAGACAGCTACATAAAATAAATAAATAAAATCTTGCATGGCTGTGCCACAGGGCAGCTTTGCGTTCTGCCATGTCCCATCAAGGCAGTCTGGGGAGGCCGGCTGTGAACATCAGTTGTCTGTGTCTGGCCATTCTCTGGCCTCTGTCAGTCAACCCCACCCCCTGTCTTCCATAGTTCCTTCTCTGCAGAGGTGCTCAAGCTGGAGCAGGGTCTGAATCTCTTGGAAGCTCCTCGTGACTCAGTCTGCTGAGCCCAGTGACTGTGGGTGGGGCCAGAGGTTGCTATCTCCTTAGGGTTCCAGACATTATTGATGGTGTGGTCAGGGCTGGCATTTTGATACCACCCACATCTCAGAGCAGGGCACATTCATGAGGGTAGCAGTATGAGCATGCTTGTGGGTGGCCTCTGCTGTAACCAGAGGACCACACACTGCATAGCTTGAAAGTCAACAGCAATGCAATTTCCCTGTTCTCTTCTGGTTGTACAGGCCAGGTAGCAGAAGCCTGGGCATCCACAGGGCTGCAGCGCTCCAGCTCAGACCAGTCTCCTAGGGAACTGTGGTCTCATGCCTAATTGTGTGGCTCAGCCTGTATGCAGCTTGAAGCCTCCCGGGAAACCAGGCATATTGGACAATCTACCATCACTCGTAGCTAGGAAAATGAGAGGAACTTGATTTCTCTACTTCCTCTGGAGACTTGGCAACCATTATACCTCCCTGAGCTGGGGCCTGGTTCCATGCCAGCCTCTGGTTGCCTAGGGATACAGACCAGGGCTGCACTGCAACAGAGCAGTGTGCACTGCACACAACAGCTCCCCCACTCCCTCCCTGCCCCAGGCTTCTCGGGACTTCTGAGAAGAGGACTGAAAGGACCTTGAGGAAAGCACTGGAGCTCCTTTCCAGGGACTCAAGGGGTGAAGAGTGTGTATACTCATAGCCCTGCCCTGAGCACTCATGCAGCTGAGGGCTAGAACACAAGGTGAAGGGGCTGAGGGCCCGAAAGTAGCTGTATAATGGATCTAATAACCCAGTGAGCTACATTCTCTCTTCCTGCCTTGGTCACTACATTAATCTTTCATTACTAAATACGTGAAGCCTCATGGAATCAACAGCAAAGATTTAACATGGTAGAGGGAGAGACTGATGGAATGAGGGAGGAAGGGACATACAGAGGAGGGAGGGGAGGAGGGAGGGGAGGAAGGAGTGGAGGAGGGAGGGTAGAATTGGTGGCGCTAAGTAGTCAGATCACAGTATAAATATACAATGGCATGGTCAAGCCTGAAAGTTAAGTTACACTCAGCGTTCCTTTGAGCACTTGACGTCTTGCTAGACCCATGATGGACTGAGGCCCGGAGAATCTCTATAGTCTGGCTTCCAGTTTGATATTTTCAACCCTAGCTCCATCTCTCTTCTCTGTCATGAGGGACCTCATGAGCACATCCATGTTCTGTTCATACTTTGGTATTTCTTAGCCACTCAATGAGCCATTGTTGGGTATGCCCACTGTGACAATGGGCTGGGAAAGACCAGATCAGGCCAGATGCATTCATGAAGAGGACTGTGAAGTGTTTCCTTGGAAGGATGGGATGGTATAGCTGTGAACACACACACACACACACACACACACACACACACACACACACACACACCAAGGGCGGCCATCATACATGCCTTTCCCACAAGCTCTCAGGATGCTTTTCTTAGCATATGAGGGAGGGTGGAGAGCACATGTGCTCCTCTGATTCTCATGTGTGTGTACAGGAGAGTCAGTTTATCACCTCCATGTGACATGGGCCCTTTAGTACCTGACTGAGATATGGCTTAGAAACCTTAGAGAGCCAGCTTCCTAAAGAAGTAGCTAAAAGTACTGAACAGGAAAATATGTCTCTAGAAAGGATCCTGCAGGACCTGAACACCATCCTCAGAGCAAGACAGGCAGAGAAGGACATATGTCTGAAGTGTCCCAGGTCCTGTTCTCTGCAGGTGTCAGCTCCCTAGAGCAGGCAGGAGGGATCCTCCTAACCCCCAAGACCTCCCCTGCTCTCACAGGGAAAATGAAGCTATTCTCCTAGGGTAGGAGAGATGATGAGGTATGGGGATTGCTCCCTGACTTTTCTGGGCTCTCAGGGAGGAGAGCTGCAGGAACAGTAGCCCCTGAATGCCTCAGCAACTCTCTTAAGTAGTTAATAGTTTGGGGACCCTGAGTGGTCCAGGAATCTCTTAGCATCCACCCAGTGACACACAGGTTCTTCTATGCTACATGAAATATGAAGACAGCTGTTCAGATGAAGTCTAAACTAAGTGGAGGTGGTAGTTTGAGAAAGAGCTCCACAGGCTTAACACAGGCTGCTCTCTGCATGTGTATAACCAAGGGAAGCTGTGTCTCAGGGCTCTGGTGTAGACTGTCTACAGGCAGGTCCTGAGGACAGCTCACCTCTTACTCTCATGTAGCTGTGGCAGAGCATCTGATGTAGAAGTTATCTGGCCAACAGAGCCCTGGCCATACAGCAGGGACAGGTGACTGCTTGGTGACAGCATGGAACAAATTCTCAGGCCCAGGTCACCTCAGAGATAAGTGGGATTTGGCTTATTCCCTAGTTTTCTGTGTATGAACTCAGTCCTCTAGGCTGCTGGAGAGGAAATCTGGGGACCCTGGCATTTGAGATGGTAGAGGTACTAGTTGGCGGGTGGGCTGCTTTTCAAAAACAGAAATGAATCTGGGGGCTGCAGAACTAGATTTCTATGAAGGTGGTGGTGTGAGCTGGTGTTACTGGATCCTGTGAGATCCTGACTGGAGGGAGGCTGTGTTTGCCTATTCAGGGATTTTGGTGTGACTCTGCAGAAGTACAGGCCTCCAGGGTGTGACTTCCTACACTCTTAGTAGCAGATACAGGAGGAATGCCAGCCTGAGACAAGAGGAGCCTGCAGTGTCTGTAACGTGTGAGGGAGCTGATTTCCTTGTAAGAGCATCTGTAGATCCAAATTCTTCCATCCCTTTGTGTGTGCCAACAAATAGCCCGGATTCTGATCATAAGATCATGAGTGGACACAGAGGCTGGTTTGGAGGTGGCTTCCACTCCATGGTCAGCTGTCTTCCAGTCATGGGACTGGGATGTCTGATAGTGCTGGGCTTCTTGGCACACCCAAAAGTCCATGCGGTTGCTATGCATAGGTGATTTGACCACTGACACATCCTATATCATAAGAAAGAAACAGAGACTCAGTGTTTGACTCTCTGGTTCTACCCCAGCTTTTGTCTTCTGTCAGTTCTCTGCCTGTATAGAGAATATAGTCAAATTTCCTGGCTCTTTCTTAATGACTACAATTTTAAAAGAATTTATTTATTTCTGTGTGTGGTGTCTATATCTGTGTGAGTATATGTATGTGTGTGTATGTATGCACACACGTATGTGTGTTACATGTTCATGCACAGAGGCCAGAAGAAGGAAGGCATTGCATCCCTCAGAGCTGGAGTTACAGATGTTTGCCAACCTTGTTACGCGGGGGCTGGGGTCCTAACGCTGGTCCCCACAATTGGGCATCAAGTGCTCTAAGCCACCTGTCCAGTCCTAACAACTACATATTGGTGACAGCGATACAGGAGGCTTTGCCTACAAGCTCTATGCCTGTAACTGTATTAATGCATTATTAAGTTGGTTCATGACATCTGATCAGCCTTTAATCAAATAGTGGTGTAGGACGGTGCTGTGGTTTGGATATGAAATGTTTCCCACCGGCACATGTGTTTGGACACGTGGTCCCCAGCTGGTGGTTCTATTCGGGGGAGGTTGTGGAACCTTTTGAAGGTGGAGCCTCTCTGAAGGAAGTGAGTCGCTCTGGGTGGGCCCTGGGATTTTACAGACCAGTTCCACTTCCTGCCCTGTTTCTGTTTCCTGGACTGCCAAGATAGGAGCAAACGGCCTCCTGCTTCTCCCGCCAAACTCTCCCCCAGCACAACAATCAAAAAAACTCCTCAAACCAGCAGCCAAAATAGATCCTTTCCTGAGTTGTGTTTTGTTGGGGATTTGATTACAACAGTGAGGTAGAAGTGGACAAGCACAGTAACTCCTGTGTTGCTTGGCCATTGTATTTAAACCAAGTCCCAGGATGTCACACACACACCCCCCACCAGGCCTAGATGGTCAGGGTGGGATAGCCTATCCTCTCCCCACTATGCTACATCTCACCTCTGATTTCAGCCCTCACCTAAAGCTTTCTGCTCCTCATACCATGTGTCTAATTCTCCGTCACTCCTGAGCTTGTAGACTGCATGTCTCTTTTGCTCTGTGGTCCATGCCCAGATATTCTCTCGGAAGTCTCTCTCCACCCAGCCTGCTCTGCTGTCCTCTGAGGCACTCAGCACTCCTGGACAGAGCACTGTCCTTATGCTGCGCTTGGTTATGGTTCTTCTCCTCCTTTAGACTATTCCCCTCATTTTTCACATCCTTCATCTGGTTAAGTGTCTGTCATCTAGAACTATGATTGGCATGCAGTAGACAATTCATATTTGTTGTCAGCAAAGAAACAAGGGAGAAATAAAATTAGCCACCGTCCTCAAGTCATTGAGTTGTGACGTTACAGCCTGAAGCTGGTGCTTGGGTCAGAGTGAGCGCCGGCAGTTATCAGCTCCCATGACTGCTTCATGCTCCTGAGTTTTCGGGGAATCCATTATTTTCTGAAGTATCTAGACCATCTTCCCAGCAGAGAAATTTTTCTTGTGTTTCAAACTGAGCTGGAGTTTCTGAGGTGAGGATTCTGGCACTTTGGACAACTGGAACTGCAAATGTGTTTCTCTGAGTACAGCTGTGTAGAATTAAGCCGGGAATGCAGTCTGCAGGCATACCTGGCCAGTGAGCCACAAGAGAACTGTGCAGGCAGCAGCCCCCCATGTGTCTTTGTGGTCACAGGATCCTACGTTTCAGAGTTCAAGGTTCCTCTTCTGCACCTCATGGGAGAAGCATTTCAAACACGAGCTGGATACTTTCCAATGCTTGCATTCTTTGGGATCCCCGCAGCCCGGTTTTAGATCTCAGTGAGCTTCCCTATTTGGGATGGATCTGGGGACAGGAGTTCCTGCATGCCAGGAGCAGCTGTGTGTCACGGGGGAAATATTTATCCCATGCCGGTTTAATAATAGAAGCCTTACACATCCACAGAGCTGGCTGCTAAACTTAGCTGCTGTTCTCACAGCTTGCTCCTGGAAGATGAGGTTGTCCACCTGGAAGGGGTGGGGTCAGAAGTATCTCAGGAATGTACTTAGGAGCCCCAGAACACTGCGGGCAGAACCAGGGCTTGTTCCCACCACGGCAGGGTCCAAGGCAGAGTTCAACTGAGCAGATGTCATGGCTCTCTTCACCTTGGTGGAGTGAATTTTAATGGTCAAGCTAGAAAAAAAAAATACCTCCCAGGCTCCTCTCCCTTAGATATGTGCCCCAAACAGTCTTCAGAGCAAAACACCAAAGTTGAAGGCATCTCAAGAAGGGAATCAGTTGTATCATGTAAATATCAGAAGGATAGTCCATCTGTGGATATGTACAGAGGGGTGTGTATGAGTGTGTGTGTGAGTGTGTGTCTAAGTATGTGTGTGTGAGTGTGTGTGAATGTGTGAGTGTGTGTGTGAGACACATAATTTAACCTGGAGCTTTTGGAAAATTGGTGGGATCTGATGAAGCATTTATAAAACTTGCTTTCCCACCCTTCCTCTGCTCTGCAGGATCTTGGGCCTCTCTCGCCCCATTCCCTAGATTTCACATCTGCTCAGTATTCAGAGGTTCCTGTGAGCTAGAACCTGTACTTGCGTTTCCTTGGCTGTAGCTGTTGGTTGCACGGGGAGGGTATGGAGCTTCTACAAACACAAGGAGGGAAGTTTGCTCACTCTTTCACACCAAGAAAATGAGAACCAGTTCTCTAGCCTGGATCCCTCTGACTCTTGGGAGCATGTTCATGGTTCCGCGTCTACAGGGACCTTCTGGGCAAGGGATCTGGTCAGTCATAAAGGACCTGTGACTGGTCTAGACCCACAGTAGCAATCTACTTTCAGGACATTTAATATCAGGACATTGACTCTCATTACACTGATATTTATTGTTCTCTTCTTTCTCCTCCCATCCTCTTAGTCCTCCTCTTGCCCCTCCTCCTTGGCTTGTTGACTGGTCTGTCTGAAGTGTTGAACATGGGAGCTTGCAAGGCTCTTGATCCAATGGGTTCTGTAGCATCCAGGCCTGAGGCTCTCACCTTAAGGGACGATTCACAGGCAGATGTCATTGTGGTCCTGACACCAGAGTCTCAGCTGTCAAAACTCAGGCCGAGTGTGACCCTTGAGTTTTACTTTTTTCCAGTAGAAACCGTTAAGGCTTTGGGTGAGCTTTCAGCTCAGGCAATCTGGAGAGAAGTGGTTGTGTGTGTGTGTGTGTGTGTGTGTGTGTGTATGCATGTGCACACTTAGCAACCCTCCTATGGCCTGGTCAGGAATGATGCTCAGCCCACCTCGCTGTGCTTGGCTAGGAACTGGTTAAGAGGGGACACAGAGGCCGAGCACATTTTAAAACCCACTTCCTTTAGTGTTTTAGAGAAATAATGTTAAACAGGCCAGCTTCCACTAAGGACTCAGGATAGAGACAATATGACATTCTCCCCAGCAAACATCAGGTCACCAGTGGCTTTGATACCGACTCTTGTCCCATGTAGACACCGGCTCTGTATGCGCTCATCTGCATGTCCCCCTACCCTCTTACCCCTTCACAGAAGAAAAAGAATAAAGAGATCCAGGACCTCAAATGGCTTCACTTGATCTGAACGGGGCCTGAGTGCCTGTCTCTGCTGCAGGCTGTGACCTGGCCAGCCAGAGCCTCTCTTCTCCTGGCTGAGCTAGCCCTCTGAGCCTCAGGAAGGAAGACTGAGTGTTTGCCATCTGTGTCCTTGGCAGAACCCATGAACAGGGAGCCCTGTCACAGACTAACGTGGACTGGGATGGGGTGCACAGGAGAAGGCCTTACTTCTCATAGTCTGGTGACACAAAGGTCTGGGTAACAGGCGGTCCCTGTGTGGATATCAGAAGTGGCCCCTGGCGCTGCTGTTCTTCCGACTTCAGTCTGTATTCATGAGAAGCCATTCTTCTGTCTTTCTCTCCTATCTCAATGAAGCTAATGCATGCTCAGACCTGAAGCATGAGGAAGAAAAAGTAAGGACTGAGCAGAGAAGGCTCACCTTCCCTGCCGTACCCCATCCACAGAGCCAATGTCTTAGAAGGTTTCCTCTGCCGATCTCCCACGACACCACCTCTTTATAACAGTCATGGATCCGTTTCTTTTTATTTGTATTTGAAAGCACTCGTTCTTAGGCTTTTCGTTTGAAGTGCTTGCTACACAAACATGGGGACCCAAGTTTGATCCCCAGAACCCATGTGAAAGAGACCAGATGTGGTGGTGAACTTGTACTCTCAGGTCTGAGAAGGTGAACTAGGAGGATCTCTGTGGCTTGCTGGCCAACCTGTCTAGCCCACTTGCTAAGTTCTAGGCTCCGTGGAAAGACTCTGTCTCTAAAAGACAATGGATAGTGGCTGAGGAGTGATATCCAAGGTTGATCTCTGGTCTCCACCCTCGTGCACATATGTGTACTCTCTCTCATACACACTTAAACCCTATGAAAACACACACATACACATACACAATACACACACACATGCACTTCCTCTCTAAGGACAGTGGTTCTCCTTTGTTATTTCAGTTGCTCCAGTTCAACCGAGGGCTGAAAATATTACATGGAAATTTCTAGAAATGGGGGCAAGTGTTGGGAGCCGACTCTTAGCCGAAAGTGGCTATCATCTTTACAGCCATCTCGAGCCATATACCCTGACAAGAGACTTGTTTCAACAGCCTGCAATAGCTGAGCGCACTCTGATAAACATCTTGTTACACTGTTTAGTGCCCCCAGCTGCCAGGTGCTCCTGGTATCCATGGCTACAAGGCACGTGACGTAGTGGCTTCAGTTGAGATTGTCCACGAGGGCAAGTCACGTGGTAAAGGGTATAAATACCCAGGATTTCCCTTCTATAGGGGAGTAGAGGAGTAGAGGAGTCGAGGAGGTAGAGGTAGTAAGTAGTAGGAGAATAAAGAAGACTTGAAGAGACTCCACCGGACTCTGGCTTGTATCTATCTTTTGCGTCTCTCGCCCCTTTTTTCCCCTTCCTCCGTCCCCACTTTCTCTCTTGCTAGACCCTGACCTGCCGACCGGAGCAGCAGAACCGGCCGGCCTTTACAAAGTAACAGAACCTGACGGCCGTTACAAAAGAAACGGCAGTTACAGGCAAGGGAGATGGTTCGGTCATTAAGAGCATTTACTATTCTGGTAGTGAACCTGAGTTCCGTTGCCAGCACCCATGTTGGGTGGCTTACAACCAACCACTTATAATTCCAATTTTAGGGGAGCCAGTGACCTCTTCTGGATCCTATAGACCTGCACACATGTGCCATTCACTTGTAGACACGGTTAAAAATAAAATAAAAATCTAAAAATAGAACTTTAGAAATGGAGGAGTCATGTCTTAAATTCCATGCTCTTCTGAGTAGAATGATGAACTCTTACAGGGTCCTGCTCTGTTCTGTCCAGCATTGGAAGCACCTCTCCCCAGTGATCCCGCACGGTATATGCTATCTTCTTATTACACAGAAAGCTTATAAAAATTTTAAAAAAAAAGGGAAGAGAGGAAGGTGGGAGGAAGGCTATGGGTACATACACACACACACACACACACACACACACACACACACAGAGAGAGAGAGAGAGAGAGAGAGAGAGAGAGAGAGAGAGAGAGAGAGAGAGAGAAGAGGTTGCTCATCATGGTAAAAAGAGTGAGGCGAGACAAAGTGGCTTATGACTTACTTTATAACTATGGGCAGAGAGAAGAAAATCAAGGGGTCCCAACCCCACAATTTGAAGGCATGACTCTGTGACCCGCAGGCTCCAGCTAGGCCCGTTTCTTAGAGCCTCCACACCCCCTAATAGATCCCATTATCTGGTGACCAAGACTTTAACATACAGCCCTTTAAAAACATCACAGATGTGAACCATGGGATGATGCTGTGAAAATGGTGATTTGCTGGGATGATGAATCTGGGGTGAAAAGAAGAAAAGACTGAATAGACGATGCTTTAGTGTGTCAGCACGCAGGACAGAGTCCCATCGGATAGGGCCAGAGCGGGTCATTGCAACGTTAATCTCTGTATTGGAAAGAATGGGGGAGGGGTGGGTCCAGGAAGGAGGATAGAGGGTTAAGTTTGGATGTGCTGAGTTGGAGTGTGTCTTATGGCTTTTTTTTTTCATGAATTATACACTGCCGTGACACCAAGTCCAATACATGGGTTCAAAGTCTCACTTTTACCGGGTTAAACATCTCTCTCTGTCTCAGACAAAATAGCATGTTAATTTTCCAGTCACCGATTCAATCTATCTGCATAGTGTAACACTTACAGCTTTCAGAACAGAAAACAGTAACAGAAGCTTGACTCTTCAGGAAGAGTAACGATGCTCAGAGACATATGCGTGTATACTTATATTTGTATTTATTTATGTATTTATCCTGAACTGCATCAAGAATTTTTATAATACAACACTTTTCACAGCATGTTTTAAAATGTGGGGCTCAAGAGATGGTTCAGTGGGTAACAACAGTACTTACAAAAGAAACCTGGGGATTTAAGTTTGATCCTGGAACCTATGGAGGAAGGGAGAAGTAGTTTCTAAAAGTTGTACACACACACACACACACCTAAAACATCATGTGTTACCCACGTTTCCAATGTAAAAACCTTCCTGATTTGTGTCCTTATTCTCCCAAATGTAAAAAACCATAAATTAGAATAGGGTCTTACTTCCGGGGCTAGCTAGGGCTGCTGTATGCTATCTCCTTACATGTGTTGTGCTGACATTCCACCCTGCTTAGCGTCAAGGACTCAGATCAAAGATAGTTCAAGGACACTGACAGTAGGCCATGCTGTCCTTGGCAGTGACTTCAGGCCTGAGGTTCACGGCTGCTCTGCTGTCAGCTCCCAGGCACTGCAGGCTTCTCCCTGCTCCCTGCTCCTCCCCTCCTCCCCTCCAGTCCGCTCACTTCAGTTACTAACAGACATTGTTTAGTCTTCAATACAAATGGGAAGAAGAGCAAGCTGTTGCTTAGTTACAAAGAACAGACTGTCCCATCAGCACCTGCGGCCAGGCTATACTCTCTAGTAGGGTAGAACCAGCAGGGGCTTCCTGCCCTCTTGTGGGTGAGAGCTCTTGTCTTGTCTAGGGTGTTGGTGAGAGGAGGCTCTGAGAGGCAGTGGGAGGACTGTGGGGCAGGAAGGATGAAGGGCTCTGGGCTGACTCATTCTCTCTCTGTGGTCCTTCTGTCTGTGGGGTGCGGGAATGCGTTCCCTGTGATGAAAATCACCATGTTTCCACTCCAAAGGAAATGGGCATTTCTGCAGCCTTTGTAAATGAGGTAGTTCTTTGTCACACACATTATGAACACCGTAGGGGGAAGACAGACTGTGCATCAGCCATGAATGGGATGCATTTTATGATTAATAATATGTAATCTTTTTGTTAAGTTTTTCTGAGTAGAAAAACAGATCTGCCCCTCAGAGGGACAAGGAATAAAGAAATGGGGGCTTGAATGATTGTGAGGGGAACTGAGCGTGGGTGGATAACGGTCTGAAAACCTTCAGCTGGGACTTAAAACATTATGCAAGGGGTGAGGGGAAAGAACCTGTGTTCTGTGTTTCCTCTGTTCCAGTCGGCTGGCTAAAAGCTGTGTGCATACAAAGTTTAGGGCAGGGCAAACTAACACCTAACGGGGTGGGGCTAGGGGGCGAATTCTGGGACCCTTGAGAAAAAAACAGACCCAAGAGGTTGTAAAATGTGGTGTTGTCCACTGTGACAAATACTGCGGTTTACTCTGTTTAAGGAGGAAGTGTTATCTTTGGCTCATCATTTTATTTCAGAAGCTTCAGTCTGTGGCTGCTTGGACCTCTTGCTTTAGGACCTGGGTGGAGGAAGACTGCACTAAAGAGGAGTATGTGGAAGGACAAAGCCTCTCACCTTATGATGGAGGGAGAGAGAGAGAGGAGACAGAATCTCCCCGCTATGCCTTTTCCGTTTCAAGTGCATCCCAATGACCTAACTTCCTTCCATTAGATCCTCCCTCCTAAAGCTTCCAGCATCTTCCAGTTGTCCCACAGACTGACCACCACAACTTTAACTGCGAGCCTTTCTAGGACATTCTTCACCTAAACTATAGCAGGATGGTGACTTGTCCATCATTTCCCAAAGTAGAGCTTGCTAGGTGCTGGCACCATACCCCCATGCACGGGTGCGTGTGCACGTGTGCGTGTGCGTGTGCATGTGCATGTGTGTGTGTCCCTGTGAAGATGTGGGGGGGGGGTGTCTGGGCCACACTGGAGTCCATGTCACTATCTCTGCCCAGTCATCAGCAAAGAGGCTCCAGGGAGACTCTTTCTGTATCTCCCTGAATTAGTCTGTCGTTTCTGCAGCCATTGTAGGAGCCTTGGAGGCCATGGTAGCTCAGTGTGAGACAGCCTTTCTTAGTACTTCTGTCATGTGGGAAAGATCAGGGGAGATTGGCTGGATGATACCTGGAAGGAGAGGACCCTAGCTTCAAGTCCTAGAGGGCTTACATTTATGCTAACAAACTGTAGCTTCTTCAGTCTCTTCCATGGGCTGCTGCCAACAATCCAGCCCTCCATCTGACAGCTGCTGAGTGGTTGCTACTGTGAGCTCATGAGAACAGACAGATTTTGCTTGGGGGCTAAGGCTTCCAGGTGGAGTCGGGAGAATTTCCCACATCCGTGTGCTTTGAACTGTATCAGGAAGTCACTCTGACACCTGGTGAGTGGGGTACCCATGAGGAGATCTCACGGAGGAGACAGAGTCCTGTCCTCCTCCTGCAATTTAAGGCCTGGTCGAATGTCACTGGCACTTCCCTTTCCTGTGCACCCCATATCTCTTCCTGTTAGGTCATTTTAATTAGTTCCTGCTTGTACATTTTATCTTTGCTTATCAGATCCAGGGTAAGGGCTTTGCTCAGCTGGCTGGCTATCCTTTTACATTCTGCCGGGAAGTGTGTGTGTGTGTGTGTGTGTGTGTGTGTGTGTGTGTGTGTGTGTGCTGGGGAGATAAAAAGAGTGCCACTGGGAGTCAGAAGCACTTTGTTGAGAGGGAAGACAGGACCACCCTCCCCTAATCCATCATTTCCTGATGGCTGCAGCGCAGGGTGGCTCAGAGGCAGATGGATTGCCCGGCTTGTTTTCTCATCTCTTGTGTAGATGTGTCTACTTTCTTACGGTTCAAAGTGGTTTTTCCTGTTTCACTGCCCTGGGTTTTTCTCCCCTGTCTGTATTATTTCCTGGGCTTGTTTCCTCCTGTCCGTTGTGCCTCATCCTTCTCCTCTGCAGACTTTGAACCGCTTGGCTGGCAGCAGTATGCTTGTCCCTGCTTTGGAGACTGACCACACCTCACCCGAAATGACCACCAGCCTCCTCTTCCACAGCATCCCAGTTGCTTCTATAAAACTCTGAATTTTCTTCTGCCACCCTCTCCTGCAAGGTTAGAGCGGATAAGGTGGAAGGATACAGTCAGCCATTGATACTTGTGCAAGATTCTCCAGGACCCACGTGGATCCCAGAATCCTAAGATATTGCATATCCTGTGTGTGCTTCAAATCACCCCTGGGCTGCTTATAGGATTTAATACAAAGAAAAGACTATGTGGATGGTAATGCTATACCATTTACGGGGAGAAACAGCAAGAAAATTGTCTGTACAATAGACTCTCTCTCTTTCTCTCTCTCCCTCCCTCTCTCTCTTCCTAAGACAAAGTCTCTCTGTGAAGCCCTGGCTGGTGAGAAACAGACTATATAAACCAAGCTAGCCACAAACTCCCAGAGATCTGCCTGCCTCTGCCTTCTGAGTAACTTGGATTAGAAGTCTGGACACCAGGCACAACTTTCTTCCTCTAAGTGTTCCCATCCATGGTTGGTCAACTCACAAGTCCATGTCTGTGGAACCTGTGGGTGAGGAAGGAAGGAAGGCAGTCAGTAGTGTCTGAGTCAAGCAAATGATGCTAGCAGTTACAATCAGCTAAATAAGATGCTGCATGTGAGAGAGACCACACTGTTTGGGGAAATACTGAGAGGCTGGCTGTCAGTCAAGGTCTCACACTTGCCCTCCCAATACCTGAGAGGTAGAGGCAAGAAGATGGCAAGTTTGAGGCCAGCCTGGATTACCACAAAAAGCTCCCGTGTCAGCAACAAAACAAGACAGAAAGAAGGGCTCACTGCTACTCGCTCCAGATGCCTTGAGTGTTTTATATTGCACAGCTCAAGTGAAGTTGTGGCTGCCATCTTTAACATCTGCCTTTGAGGACATACGATTGGTCAAGGCTAGAGATGCCGTGTAGGAAGATGTATGGCCCTCAGAGACATGGCTACCACATGCATGCACACAGTCAGAGGCAGGGCTACCACATGCATGCACACAGTCAGAGGCAGGGCTACCACATGCATGCACACAGTCTGCAAGAGCCACAGAAGGGGCTGAGTCCAGGAGCGGACACAGGTCTAGTTATCCATCCTGCATCCTTGGCACAAGTCAATTCAGAAGAAAGGGTGACCATTGTGGCCACAGCCACCCATCATGCCTCACTAGCACACACTTCCTCCCCTCCCTATATCTTCCCTCCCCTCCCCT
>NW_021604656.1:1152100-1261369 GCF_004785775.1 Grammomys surdaster
CTACACCACATAATCAGTTCAGCAGCAAAGATACCAGCTGGGTGTCTTCTAACTGGATTTTGTTTTGACACTATCTAGTGGAGATAGTCTCATCCCGAAGGCTGAGGTTTGCTCTCCAGCGCTGACCCTCATGTCCTTTGACCTCAGCTGCTGACCAGCCTGAGCTCTCATGATGTACTGGGGCCAAGTATTTGTCACATCATCTCAGAGAAGTCAGGAAAACAGGCATAAATATATAATAAATATATTAATGTTTTACTAATTAATGTCAGTATACTAACAATACATAAAATGTATTTAATAAGTATGTTGCTATTTTATTAATATATTAATATCAATATATTAATAGTAAACACATTATATATTTAATAGATATATTGATGTCTTCTTTATGAATATTAATATATTAATAAATATCTTGATGTGTTTAAAAACGTTATATTATATATGAGCACATATATAATATAAATAATAGATAAAGGTATGAAAAGGACAATGTTAGAGACTCCTATGTCTTCTCTGGGTGGCTTCCTGGCTGGTAGATATTTGATAAATATTCCTCTGTGATTCTGAGGAAGCTCCTGGGGAGCCTTGGTTGGTGGTCACAGTGATGAACATAACTTTCAGTCTCTTCTCTCTCCCTGGAGGCAGGACATGGAGACTTCTAGTACCTCCTGTGCTTGCCTGAGACCAGTCCCAGTTCTGAAGCTACCAGCACCCCACCAACACACACGACACTCTGGAGACTCCAAGGGTTTCAGGAGCTGTGTGCCAGGAACCAGGGATCAGGAGGGTGTACACGTGCTTCCAATGACATCACCCTGCCCACCGTGCGTTCTTTGACTTCTGGGCTTCGTGTGTGCTTATGTGAATGTTTGCATGTATGCATGCGTGAAGATGAGAGGTCGATGTCAAGTGTCATCCTCAGACTCCATCTTATCTTTGGAGGTCACCGATCTAGCTAGGCTGACTGCCAGAACAAGCCGGGACCCTTCAGTGTCTGCATCACCAGCTCTGAGATTTCAGTCATGCACCACCAGGCCAAGTTTCTTAAGTCCTGCGCATTGAATTCAGGTTCTTACACCTATATCTGGAATCAGTGTACTGACTGAGCTGACTCCCCGGCCTCTTGGGATTTTAGAATTCAAGCTGAGCCAACTGTACACTGTAGACAGAGGCCAGGCTCACTTGTGCCTCAGCGGCATCTTTGAGCTTCTGCACTGGATCTAGGAGGACTCCTGGTGGAGGAGGTTCCCTTTCCCTCCCCGTTCCCCTCCCCTCTTCCTCTCCCCTGCAGCATCTCTCAGAGTATGACCTCACACCTTCCAAGGGAGCCCCGGGTGTGGTTGCTCTTTTCCTCTGTAGAGTTTTTCCAGGCTTTGCATTAAAAAAAAAAAAAAATTCATGAAGCAAGTTCCTGTACTAGGGCTGTTTGAAAAACATGGATTTTTTTTTTTTGAGAAAACATTCTAAGTTTTTTTTTTTTCTAAATAAGGAAATAAAATCGAGAATGACTAATCCAGGGAAGATTTCATGTAATCTATGACATGAATTCTTTCCAATTTTTTTTTTTGGTAGTAGCGTGTCCTTGCCAATGGTATGAACTCAGGATTGAATCTCTCTGAATCTGTCACCTGCTAAACAAGATCACGTGGCCTCTAAGCACCTTTATGCCTAGGTGAAAAATGATTGGTTGAATGTCATGGGGTCCCACTGTGCCCTGTCTCCCACAGTGAGCCCTAGCTGAGCACTGAGTACCTAGCCACACCCTTTATTTCTCTTCCACAAAACCTGAGCTGAGTTTTAGTGTCTAGACCATTGAGTCCCTGTATGCCCTGTCTCTGGTTGTGCTAGGACTGAATCCCTGTGGCTATGCCATTAGCCGTGCTCCTGAACGTAGAAGTGGTTGTCAAGGAAGGGAAGGAGTTAGCCATATCTTATTCATAGGGTAACGTCCCAAATGTGAAAACCTAACTTAACATCTTCTCTCTCATTAGGGGTTTGGATCGTCTTTTCTTCTTTCTTTTTTGGATTTAAAACATCAAGATATCCTGTTTTTATTGGCTTGGATCTGAGTCCTGGGAGCCCCTGCTGCGATTTCCAGGTGATTGTGTCCTGGAACAAGGAGTCAGACCTGGGATCCAATGAATGGTGATAAAAACAGAGACAGTCTATTAAGAGAGAAGAGTGCACTCCTGGAAATGGAAGTGAGCCAATGGCCTGGCAAAGACAAGAAGCTGGAAGGCCCTGGGTCCAGATCCTTTACAGGTCATTTGCATAGTCTCTGCCTTCTCCTATGTGGATGGTTTGCATAGTACCCACTCAGTCTGGTATCTGGAGGTCCCAGGGCCTTTTGCAAGCATTCTCTGCAACGTGTGTAGCCCATGGCTGGAAGGGTTTCCAGTCCCTTCAAGTCTCTTTTAGCATTGGTGTCTTACATCATGATGCCTTTGGAGCCTCCTTCTGGCCACAGCCTTGTTCCTTATTGTCATCGTGAGGGGATCTGTGGTCACACTAGGTGATTGTACAGTGATGGAGGGTGGAGCTGGTATTGCTCCAGTGAGGCTCAGCCTCATCCCCCTGCCCCAGCTCTAAGATCACCCTGAAACCAAGGGAAGTAAACTTGTGGCTTTAGTGGCCCCTAACATTGGCTTCTAGAGGTCACGCTGTTATGCAATATTCTTCTGTTAGCTTTGCCGTAGGTAACTGCTCTAGCCGATGGGACATGACAGTTAGGGTTGCCTAATTGTTCTTCAGGAACTCAGGGAGCTCAAGCCGCTGACCATTCCCGTAGGCTTGTGCAAATGTCTAATGGGTAACCTTTCAACATTGGAGCGCCCCAAACTACACCCTCCAAGCCACAGATGCTGCCCGAACCCAATGAAAAGCCGTAAGCCTTGACCTGAAATATCCTAACCACTGATCACAGGGATTTTCCTCGCCACTGCCTCAGGCATCTATGTCTTTATCCCATAATAACCCTGGCCCCATCCTCAGCATTTGAAACCTCGTAGGCCTTACAAGTAGATGGTCTGTCTCTTCTGTGAAACTGTTCACTTCTGTGGCAATGTAGTGGGCTCAGGGAACCTGTCGTTAAACCCAGGTCTCTGATGACTCCATTAGCATCCTTGACACTAGCCGTGACTTGCATCCTGCATCTTCTGACCCTCCTCGGTTCCGTTGCCTTAATGCCACACTGTATTCTAGACCCATCTGCAATGTCTTTCTTCCTTCAGCATCACGGTTCAAGCTTCGCCGATGACTGTAACTTGTGTGGAAAATAAAGATGTTCTGTAGAAAAACACTTGTATCTCTCAGTCTGATTATCAGACTATCGAAACAATAGACCTCAAGGAAATGGGAATTCCCCTCGGAATCTCCTTCCATGAGAGGGAAAGGGTGCCAACTAGTGGGTAGCTTTTATCTTGGCAATTTCATACCGTTCTAACAAATTTATCAGACTGCTTTACAGGATGTGACTGAAGGCCAGACAATGGAAAGTCAGTGATGGGCAGGACCATGTCTCAACCAGAACTGCTTAGACATACATCTTCTTGGTCCTTTATTTAAAACTGAATCTCATTTCAGGACCTCAAGGCGGGACATAAAGCAGGGCCACTGGATCTTTGTTCATCTTCTCAATGTGGTCTCACTGAACATATCTCTCCCCTCTCTGCTTTATCCTGTTCATCTGGATGCTTTAACTGGATTTTCGGGGAAGGGTCCAACTTGTCTTCTTAGGGCACAGGCTGTGACCCCTAGTTTGGTAATGGAGCTACATTCTGTCTGAACCACCAGCTAGCCCATCCACAACTTATTTCACACCTGCTCTACCATTGCTTATGCCTCTCGATGCTGTCCTGACACGTGGAGAGTAACATCAACCCTGCTGGCCTTGCTCCTGCTCCTGCCTCTGACTTCTTTGCTGCTGTTATCAGTAATATCCATGAGACCATTCCCTCCGAGTGTAGGACAACTGCTGCCTGCCTTCTTAGGGTGCCATTGATGTCTTGTCCTATCTCTTCCTGAGGTCTCACTTCTCATGTGGCTCCTTCGGTGATACCTTTCCTGAAGTCTCACACCCAGCAAAGCACTCTGCACAGCTGACTCCCAGGGACTGTCTCATGTTGCTTTTACCCACTCCGTATCAAGGCCTGACCCAGGGGTGGTGGGCAGCACAGCCTTAGGGGTGAATGCACAGGGAGCCACACAGGATTTCAGGGCCAAGCTAGCAAGACCTGTGTGGAACGCAAGGCAGAACATCCTGGAACATAGCAAGTCCTATATGTTCAGTTGTGTGGTGGTGGAGGGAAGAAAGGCATCGCACTGGCATCTCACATCCAGACCATGTTTGGCCTCCAGAGCTATGTTTTCTGTCCCTTTAAAGGCTTATTTATTATTGTATGTGTGTATTGTAGGTGCTTGCCACACAAACCTGGTGACCTGAATTTGATCCTGGAATCTGTGTGAAGGTGGAAAAAGAGCACTGAGGTCTCAGATTTATCCTGTGGCCTTCACACCTGCACTGTGGCATCCCATCATCCCCAATCTCTCTCTCTCTCTCTCTCCTCTCTTTCTCTCTCTGTCTCTGTCTCTGTCTCTGTCTCTCTCTCTGTCTCTCTCTCTCTCTCTCTCTCTCTTCTCTCTCTCTCTCTCACACACACACACACACACATACACACATGGGGAGAGAGAGAGAGAGGGTAAATAAGTTTCACTAACATCCTATTAATTTTCTATAGCAGTCGGTTTCGTTGTGACATCTCATAATGTGACTGATCACATTCAACTCCCCTACTACATGTCCCCTACTACATATCCCCTACTACATGTCCCCTACTACATATCCCCTACTACATGTCCCCTACTACATGTCCCCTACTACATGTCTCCTACTACATGTGTCTCCACCTCACTACGTGTACTAATGAAAACATGCGTTTACTTCCAAACAGAAAAATATAAATTCTGATTATAAAACAAGAAGCCAGAGGGAGAGGAAGGAGACAATCGACTGTCAGGCACACCTTGTCCATGACAGGGTTGCTTATCAGAAGAGGAACAGGAAGACAGAAGGAAGCCATCGAACTCAAAAGGAGGGCTGGGCCTTGCCCTTAAAAATCTCTTTAAAGGCTGGGCAGTGGTGGCTCACGCCTTTAATCCCAGCACTTGGGAGGCAGAGGCAGGCGGATTTCTGAGTTCAAGGCCAGCCTGGTCTACAGAGTGAGTTCCAGGACAGCCAGAGATATACAGAGAAACCCTGTCTTGAAAAAACAAAACAAAACAAAACAAAACAAAACAAAACAAAACAAAACAAAACAAAGATCTCTTTAAAGGGCTGGCAGCTTGAGACAGCTTGGCAGGCCCAGGCCCTTCCTGCTGAGCCTGATGGTCTGAGTTTCATCCCCAGAACACAAGAGGAAGGGAGAGAAAACAAAGAATGTGCAGCGTGCATATGTGCATAGATAGAGAGTAACTTATCTATTTATTGTTACTTAGTGTGTGTGTGTGTGTGTGTGTGTGTGTGTGTGTGTGAGTGTGTGTGTATGTGTGTGTGAGTGTGTGTGTAGATGTGTGTGCTTGCATGTGTGTGTGTGTAGGTGTGTGTGTTTGCATGTGTGTGTGTGTGTGTGATTGGGGATGACGGGATGCCACAGTGCAGGTGTGAAGGCCACAGGTCAACTTTGAGACTTCAGTGCTCCTTTTCCACCTTCACACAGGCTCCAGGATCAAATTCAGGTCACCAGGTTTGTGTGGCAAGCACCTTGCCCCACTGAACCGTCTCACCAGCCACCCAAAAAGCCTTTGTAACAAAGAAGACACCAGCGCACACTCCCTCTGTGTCTGTCTCTCTGTCTCTCTGCCTATCTCACAAAGAAACAATCAGAAGCCACGTTCTGCAGCTCAGAACGTGGGGCCTCACCTGGCCACATAGTCCCTTGACCCTGGATTGCAGCCTCCAGAAAGGAGAGAAAGCAAATGTTTGCAACTTAAGCTCTAGCCTGTGGTATTATGCTGTGATAGTCATGAGTGACAAGCACAGCCTCATTCTCTGAGCGGGGCAGAGTCTGGAGGCCACAGGGTGCCAAGCCTTGTATTCTAAGCTCCACGATTCCAATATCCATTCACGAAATACCATCGTGAATGGGGACAGCGGGCAGGATGAATAGAACACGTTGCTGCCTTTGACACCCAGGCTGTGTCCACCGCTGCTGTCCCTGCTGGCAGCAGCAGCTATCTGCACATGGCAGCCACATTCACAGACACCCTGGGGACAATGCCCCAGAAACAGCCTTCCAGAAGAGTGCTGCCCTATTTTTCAGAGTAACTATGATGATGCCGGGGCCAGAACTTCAGAGCCAAGGAGAAACCATGGGGCAGCATGGCCTCCACAGTGGGCCTGTGACTCTGGTCAACCCTCATGTGTACTGTCTGAGGATGACATTTCATAGGGCAGCACAGTGTGAGGAACCGTGTGGCATGACAGTGACATGTCTGAATTCTTCTTTTGACATCATAGCTGAGTTCAGGCTTGGTAAACAGCCATTCAAATTCTTTTATTAAAAACTCAAAACTATTGCACACAGCCCAGAGATCATCAGGACCATGGAGTGGGCAGAAGAGTGGACACTGTGGAGACAGCAGATCATGGCTTCTCAGTGAGACTATTGGATTTTCTTTTCTCCTTCTTATTCCTTTTCCTTAGAAGTAAAACCAGCCCAGACCTGTAATCTCAGATACTCAAGCATCTGAGGCAGAAGGATTACAAATTCATGACCAGCCTTGGCAACTGTATCAAATCACCAAAGTGAAAAGTGAGGCCGGGTGAAGTAGAAACTTCTGGTTTCTTTGGAGAGTCAGTTATGTCAAGTGATGTTTTGCCAGGCAAATGGGTATCTTGCTTAAGCAGGGACATGTAAGGACATGCGATGTTTAGAAAGAGTATAAATCTGACTCCACAGACAGTGGGAGCTGGGGCTTTGGTTTGCTTTGTTCCACCTCACTGTTCACTGACAGCACGCATGTGTTGGTTGGCCTTACATTGTGTTGCTGAGCTTTGCTTGTGGTGAGATCATAGAGAGAAACTGGCCAAAGAACTTCTCCTGAGGTTCCTGCAGCTTCTTGCTGTTTCTGAGGCCCTGAGCTGATTGGTGAGCCTTGTGGCTTCTTCTGGATTGAACTGCAGTTGCTAATTAGTGTGTGGTGTCTGCCGAGTGGACTGGACTGTCGCTGCTGATTCATGTTTGGTGTTTGCTGGTGGACTGGATGGAGAACAATGAAGAGTGGAATCTTCTAAAAGAACTATTTCTAAACAAATTCACTTCCCCTGTATTCTAGCAACCTTTCTTTTCTACTACCTATGGTGGGTGGTGGGCTAGAGGGGAGGTTGACCCCTTATTAAAGCAGCTTGAGAAAAATTTATGCCTACAGCTGAGGCTACCTATCAGTGAGAGAAAGTACTTGTCATACAAGTGTGAGGACTGGAGTTCAAATCCCCAGAACCCATGCAAAAGCAGACAAGTAGTATGAGAGTCTGGAGTTCCAGTGTCCTGCTATGGTGACAGGGGATGTGGAGACAGGAGATGCCCCAGAAACTCTCAGGACAGATATCCCAGTGTACTCAGGAGAAGACCACCAACAGAGAGATCTTATTTCAAATGAGGCCATTGAAATGGTATGTGTGTGCTGCAAACACATACACACACACATACACACATATATACACGCAGACAGACAGACATGCACATAGACACACACACAGACATGCACACACACGGAGAGACATGCACACAGACATGAGCACAGACACACACATGGAAATGCACATGTAAACATCCAAATATATGCATGGAGATCATACACTTGAAAGTGCACACACACGCACACACACATATGCACATGCACACACACACACATGTACACACACACAGATTGCTTTTTTTTAATTACAAAGAGGACTAAGAATGTAGCTCAGTGTTTCAGCACTTGCCTAGCATGTGAGACCTGATTCAATCCCTGGGACTACACAAAAAAGGAAGAAGGAAGGAAGAAGAAAAGAAAGAGGGAAGGAAAGAAGGAAGAAGGAAGGAAGGAGAGAAGGAGGAAGGAAGGAGAGAAGGAGAGAAGGAAGGAGAATGGAAAATTCTGGGGAAACCTATATTCGGTTGGATGCAAGAGGATTTTAGTGGAAACACAATATCTTTCTACATTTTAGATGTTGTTTTATTATTTGTTTATAATGACAAACACATATTTTCCACGATCTTGGGCTTTCTGTTTCTAGGGCAATATCTGGATTTGTCCTCTTACTTGCAGGTCCAAGTGGCCTGCTTTGGTGGCCTTCAAATGCCATACTTTTTGGAGCATGTAACATTGAATCAACTGGCCGCTGTGTGTCCGGCACCTGTCGCTGACTGCTGTCCATGCAGCCATCAAAGTGCACTTTTGATGGTATAAAGCCTGAGATAACTTCTGAGTGATAAGAGGATGAACTAACATGTAGTCGTGGCTGGATCTAAGTCCCACTCTGTTTTACTAGCCATTGGGAACACGGCCAGCACATTTGCTAGCTGTGTCATTTTCTAACCTCTGGGAGCAGCTGTCTGGAATATTCCAGCAGGCAGCAGCAGTGTGTGAACAGGCTGTGGTTTAGCAGCATGCCTGAGAGAAGCCATCAGGTCTGCAGGTTTTAACCTCTTCCCCCAGACAGTGTGGGCTTGAGCCTGTACAAAGCAGCCCGCAGCACACTGGCCTGTCTGACCTCTTCCGCTCCAAGTTTCTGGGAATGTCTTGAGAGCTTCACACCGGGTGCATGGTCTCAACCATAGTCAGAAGTGGGAACAGGACTGCGAATCTCCTTGAAGCCTGTCCTGTCTTCTCACCTGGAGCTCATTTAACCTTTTATACAGAGGCTTCCAGGAAGGCAACAGCTACTACCACCTGGAGTTCTATCCTTTAACTCCAGGTCAAAAACCTGTGTGTGTGTGCGTGTGTGTGTGTGTGTGTGTGTGTGTGTATTGTATGTACATAAGTGTGCCCATGGAGTTGCAGCTACATATACCAAAGACCAGGGGCACATGTATATGCATTCTTACACAAATTACACACCGAAAAGATACCTCAAATGCACGCTACAACATCTACGTAGCGTACTCATCAACACATGCCACACACATGCCACAGGAGTGACACACAATAAGCAGCTCAACACGGCTCAAACAATACATGGCATCATAAACACATTGGTTTTCACATACCACGCACATTCACACACTATAAAACGAAACATGTAGCACATGTAGCACAGACCATTTCCACACACACCCAGCACTGGTCATACACATCACATGCCACACTCACATGTCCCACGTGCATACATGCAGTCTGCATTCAGATCCCTCGGTTTTGTCATTGTTTCCTTGACTACAGACTTGAGCATGGGAGGGGTTCCTGGGAAAATCCAGACTGAGCTGTGTCCAGGGAGAGCTGAGAGATGACAGAGTCCCCCTTTAGCACCAGCCACAGACACCTTTTCATCCAACACCTCTCCCAACATCCCTGGGACAATCACTGTACCATGTAGGATGGGTGGGGGTTCTGTGAGGGCAGAGGGGATACCCCTGTTCTCATAAAGCTTAGGGGTCTGAGCAGGAGATAGAAATAAGAAAAGGGCGTGTCAGCCATGCAGTTGACAGGCAGGAAATAGAACCCAGAAGGAGGGAAGCTGACAGCTGATGGCCAGAGAGGCTTCCAGGAAAGAGGCAGAGGCCAGGATGCAGAGCGGAGCCCCAGGCAGGAGGAGGCAGGGTGGAGGACCCCGAAGGTCTTGCCTATCGTGTGTATCTTCTGCTGTGAAGATAGTCACACAAGGATTTGGGGTGGGGGCACCAGAAACTCTGTACCCACAAGCAGACATGTGCCCATACAGCTCATAGTGGGGGCAAGAAGCCCTGGGGCAGGTGAGTGTGGAGGAGGAAGACACGGCTGCGTTATGAGGGAGTGGCTGCTCAACTGTCTGGAGAGGGAGGGAGGGAGAGTCTTAATCTTGGAGTCATTTCTCCCATTAAATGATGAAATACTTTCTAACCTGTGGAAATGTTGAAGGATAGAGCTTACAGGTGTGTGTGTGTGTGTGTGTTTGTGTGTGTGTGTGTGTATGTGTGTGTGTGTGTTCAGGCATGCACACTTGCATGGAGACCTCACCCACATTTCCTCAGCGTCAAGCCACCTCACAGCCACAGTCAAAAACCTGGGTGATTAGTTTTCTCAGCAGCTCTGCCTTGTATAAGGCCCGCAGAGGATTGGACCCTTCAACATTCCGTCCTGGAGGGGGGAAGGGCACCCAAGGCCTAACCCCTCCCTAACGATCTAACGGCAGTTACTGTACGTTGGGAGGGAGAGAGACATTTTCTTCAGTGCTGTAGCCCCTGAGTTAACTGCCCCTGCTCCTGTGAACGATTCCTCCCCCTTGTTCCTGTAAGTACCCCTAATTAAACTCCTTGGCTCACCAAAACCAAACAATTATATCCATGGGAGTAGAAAGGGGCACTTTCTGGGGAAAAGGGGATCAGTGGGAGAGGGGAAGCAGAGGGAATGGGGGTAATTACGATAAAATATGTGTATGAAAACCTCATAACGAAACCCATTAGTACGCATAATTAATATATGTTAATATAAAAGTCAGAAAAAAGGCTACAGGAGTAACTCAGTCGGTTAAGTGTTTGCCTGGAAAGGATCAGGGTCTGATTTGGGCCTCTCGAGCCACACAAGAAAAGCTGTGTGCAGTGTCACTCCAGTACTAAGGAGGATCCCGGTGACACACTGGCCAGCACGTCTGAGTCTGACTTAATTCGTGAGCTTCAGGCTAGTGAGAGAACCTGTCTCAAAGAAGACAGCATTTCTGTGGATAGCACTCATCATTGTCCTCTGCCCTCAACCCACATGTACCCCTCCCCCAACACACACACACACACACACACACACACACACACACACACACACACACCCCTAAAACAAAACATGACAAAACTCTTGAGTGTTTCCTCATTGGGAAGTCCTGTGGGCTGAATGGCAGGCTTTGCTAAGTTTCTCCCTTCTTTGCTTTCAGGCTTCCGTACTGCGGTGGATCACTGCAGTCCGACGGTCTCCTCTGCAGTAGATCCGGGTCTTATCTTCCCTTCCGTACCCTTACTACTTTAGAGGACGTTGTGGCCTGGGGTCCCGTGGAATTCCATCCCAGCTGAGCATGCTTGGCAGTTTCTCAGATTGAGTTGCGGTGTCAGGTTTGGGGAGAGGAACGCAGACACGAGCCCTCCCCCTATTTGACACCCATAGCACATGGAACAGCCAACTGACTTTCTGGTGGGCTTCACCTCCATCTCTTAGTCCAGTGTCTCTGCTGGCAGGTGAGTATTTTTCCTGTTCCACAGATTGGTCAGAAGGGAGCAGTAATTCATGCCCACCCTGAAGGGCAGAGACAAATTCTACTTCCTGGGTGGGGAATTGAGGAGCTCTGGCTGTGGTATGCTGTGTTAGCCATCCGTGTCATTAAGAAATGTTGCTCATATCACGTGTTTTTTGGTTATAAAGTTTACCCTGGCTGCCTTTTCTACCTGGAGGAAGGTGGCATTTTGAATGCCAATACCTTTGACAGTCTGGGAAATAGCCATGGAAATAGCCATAGTCTCAGAGGAAACTGCTAACCAAAAATGGGAGGTTTTGGTTTGCACAGACCCAAGGGAACTCCTAGTTAGGGAGAAACAGATAAACTATAGTCAGGCGCAGCCCCTCTCTCTCCAAGTTCCTTATAGTTTACATGGCCCCAAAGGCCCGTGTATTTAAAAGGGGTTGTCCCAGCCTGTGGCTTTACTGGGGATTGCTGACACCTTTAGAAGATAGGTCCTAATGGAAGGAAGCTTGTCATGTGCTTTTTGAGGAGACAGTGGGGCTCTGGCTCCTCCTTTTTCCTTTGGCTTATGAGATACCATGAGGTAGACTACCCCCAGGATGCACTGTGCCACTGGACACCCCAAGTCACAGGATCAAGTGACTGTGGATGGAACCTCTAGAATTCAAAATAGACCCACTAAAGTGACAGGACAGTGGTAAGGTCTATGAACCAGAAAGAGCAGATACTAAGGGGGCAACATCTCAACACATTGGATGAGGCATCTATGCACACATTGACAGAGGTCCTGCTGTCCCCTTAGGAGGTGGCTATCCATCACCAGAGGCTTGTACCTGTGGCCTGGCAGTTTTTGCTCCTGCAACCTGAGATGTCCTGGCTTAAAAGACTATACTGGGCAACAAGAACTGTAGGGATTCAGTATCAGCCACTTTCAGAAGCCAGAAATCCAAGATCAAGAAAACTCCTGAAGGACTAGGGGGCATCACCAACTATGCTTGTGGTAGTGTGCCTTTGATCTCTCTACAGTGTCCTCTGAACTTGGGTGTGCATATGTTCAGGCTTCCGCTTCTGTAAGGACAGCCATCACATTGAGTTTGGGCTCAGCCAGGTAACCCTTTCTTCACTTCCTGTACTTTCAGTGGCCCCGTCTCTGACTATGGTCACCTTCTGACATGCTAGTTAAGGCCTTAACATTTGAAATTTGGGGTGGAGGGAACAATTCAGCCCATATGTTGGTGGGACATTTGTCTGCTGATGGGACAGCAAATTCCCCTTAGGTTGGGAACAGTGGAGCTCACAGAGGACAGAGAAAGCCTTGGGAATGACATCCTGTGGAGGCCAAGCAAAGGGGGCTGGCTTTCTCTTGATCCAGACAGTGGCCAGGCCACCCTACCTTCACCTGGGACTATATTGGAGAGATAACAGTCCCCAGGGATGGAGCTACCAAGGGCTGTTATAAGATGCGTCCTCACCAGAGTTTGGATCTCTCTCTATAACCTAGAAAGCCCTACCCTGATCTCTACCTGCTCAGGTCCCAAGCTGTTTAATGGCTCTCCTTGAAACAGGAATGAAGCGTTGAAGACCACTAGATGACGTGGAACACCTTTTGGAAGGCTAAGCCTCAGAAGGACAAAATCAGAAAGCAAAGCAGGTATGTAGAAGAAGAGAACTGAGCAGGGCCAGAGACCTAGAAAACATGGTTTTAAAAGTCAGGTGGCAGTGTACACACAGGGAAAGAACAGTATGCGGGTGACGGGGAGGAGCTGGATAGTGTTCAAGGGGGAAGGGGAATATATGTTTCTAAGCATGAAAGTCATGCCGACTATTTACCAACTAACTGCCATCTATTTATATATCAATCATCTGCCATCTATTTAGCTATTGATTATCTCATCCATAATCTATTCTCTACACTCTATAAGTCATCTATCAATACTAATTTAAATGTATCTATCATTTGTCTACCAACCAAACTATGTTCATTTTTCTTCTCTTTGCCCTGAACTCTCCCTTTTAAATGAATGTGTAGTATACGCTAAACAAAATAAGAAAGGAAAGTAAGCAAACTGAAAAGATTCTTAAAGCAGAGTCGCAAACCCAAGTGAGACAGGGAAGGATCACAGATGTCCAATAGAAAAATAAAGATACTTGAATACTTGGAAACACTTTTTGAGGCATTTAACAGCCATCTTAAGTTTTTGAAATGTTTGTAGGTAGTGCATGGAAAACCGAACAAATAAAAACATAATGCAATGCTAAACTCCTGGAAAAAAACAAACAAACGTGGATGTTGTGTGAGAAAGGGGGCATGCTGGGTAGCAGGACCTGGGACTCGGCATGAGTGATCTGAACCTCATGATACCAATTTGGATTCTGCAGGAAGAGGAGGTAGGGAGCTTGGGGGATGTGAGAGGAACAACTTGCCTACCGTAGCAAAAACTACACTAAAATGGCCCAAATCAGGAAGTGTCAGAATAGTAGATTACGTAGACGTACAGAAATAAGTACCAGAAAGAAATGTTTTAAAGTAGACAATGACTTCCTCTATGATGTAGGGAAGGGTTGGGCATCAGGCCCATGTCTTTTAACATAAGCTACTTAAAGATCTTTGATTTCACTGTGTGGTTGTACTTAAGCTAAAATTAGAAGCGTAATTTCATAGCAGAAACGCGAGCTGGGGAATGCATACACACAGCACAGGCTTCCTGGCAGGAGAATGTGTTGACTTTCTTGTGGCAAGCCTGCCTTGGAGGTTTTCTGTGCATGCTGTCAATGCTGCAAAGAATTCTCTGGCTCCTGGAGCCAGGCCGCTCCATCTATCACTGCCCCTTGAAAGAGCTTTTGTGACATGATGCTTCCCACATTAACACCTCACCCTTCTTGTTCCTGTGGGTAACAGTTCTGCTGTCCCATGTATGGGTGAGAGTCTCCAACTTCTCTCTGCCACTCTCCATGCAGACACTGACTCAAGAGCAGCCGTTATAACTCAAGGTCTTGGGACAGTCCAGGGTATGGCCACTCCTAGGAGACTCTCACAGCTTCTTTGCTCAGCCCACCTCTGTTCAATCCTCTTGTCTCCGCCAATCTTCCTGGACTGGATCTCCAGACCCCTGTGATGGGTTGCTCTATCACGACATCTTCTGACCGCCTACCAAGGGCAGAGACAATGGAGGCTTTCTGTGGGAGTGTTGGGTTGCAGGATAGCCAACTTCCCCACTGAGCCCTCTTTGGGGAGTAGGGCTGGCACTGACCAGTGATGTGAAATGAAGGTGGTTTGGTGAGGGGAACACAACCAGGGGATGAATGGCACTGCATTTGGTTGCACTGGTATGTTAGAGAGTCAGGGTCAGAGAGAACTGGGCAAGCCCCATGCAGCTGCGGCACGGACTGCTATGTGGTGGAGCCTTTGATTCCCAGTTACTCCTTTATGGTACTTCTAGGAGAGGAAGCTTTCTCTTCTCACAGAGATTCCAAGGTGGTAGACCATCTGGATAATGCAGCCATGTCTCGAGATGTCAAGGTGGAAGTAGCCAGCACACTAGAGGGACCAGCAGCGATCCTCAAAATACAGATCTTGGCTGGGGTTGCAGGTATGTTTGCTGGAGAATGATCATGCTGGTAAAATCCCAGCACTTGGAAAGTAAAGGCAAGAAAATCAAGAGTTCAAGGTCACCCTTAGCTATTCAGGGAGTTCAAGATCAGCCTGGGCTACCATGTTTCAAAACAAGGTCAAACCCAAGCAATAAAGAGACACTGCAGAAACTCAACCATCCAGAACATTCAGCGCCCTCACTGACAAGTCTGGCTCCATGTGTCTTTCTTGTAGGGGCAGGCAGGTTTGTGGTCTTGCTCTTGCTTAAAGACTGTCCTGGGATTGAGGGGCAGGATTTATTGTCCTCTCTGGCCTTTGGAGCTGTCAGTTCGTTTGTTATACTTGTGAGGTCAACTGTCTTACTTCTCCTTTAATCATAAGCAAAGGCTCCCAGGTTGGGGCCTAAAAGAACCATTGATTTATCACTACCAGGTGTCCCGTGCCACTTAGATGACACAGAGTGGGGTGGCGAAAGGCTGGGCCACCTCCACCTTAGCCTTTCCTCTGTCCAGGGCCACAAAGCTAGCATGCTCTGAATTTAAGTATGTGCTGGCAATACCTGTGCCATTCATAATGATGCCAATCGACTGGGTGACACAGTAACTGCCTTTATGTCATGGCTGTATGGGGTATTTTCCTGAGTCCAGCCACTTGAGACCACAAGTCCTACTTTCTAGAACAGAAAACCTGTAGGACCACAGGAGGAGGTTAGCTCAGAGGCATAGAGTTGGTCACAAATATACCACACCATCTGTTTCTTCCCCCAACTCTCTTTCTTTGGGGGCTTCTAAGGATGTCCCCACTGGCAGCACAGGAGCATGGTAGATGTAATTCCCTACTTCTGATTGCTTCTGAAACGTCTGCTTGCTTCCGTGTGGTACAGGAAAGAGTAGGGGTGGCCAGCGGCAGTGCCTTCTCTTCTGAAGTCTCAGCAGTATCTCATGTCACCTGTCCCTGTAGCCAGGTGCTTCCTCTGCCGGGAAAAGACCAGCATCCTTCCCTCCCTCAGGTGACAAGAGGGGCCTCACTGAATGATTCTGCTGCTGCCATTAGGTGTGCCTTTCTTCAGGCAGTTAGCCCATGGGGTGAAGGCTGGACAGGCAGGCTCCAATGGGGCTGCATCTGACTGCTTATATGGGTTGGTGATCATTCATTCATTCATTCATTCACTAATTCATAACTGCTTCTTGCATGTCTAATATATGCCAGAAAAAAAAAAGCAATTGACCACAGAAACCTAGTCCAGGATCTATGGAGTGTGACATCTCAGGCAGAAAGGAGGTTCAACAGCAGTTTTCTTTCCCACCTCATTTTCCTTTCTTCCTTCCTTCATTTTCCTTTCCTCCCTTCTTCCCTCCCTCCTGACAAATCTTGTAGTACAGGCTGGGCTAGCTCTGAACTTGAACTTGCTATGTGTCCAAGGACAACCTTGAACCTCTGATCCTCCTCCTGCCTCTACTTCCCAAGTGCTGAGATTACAGGTATGCACCACCTGGCCTGGTTTATGTGGTACTAGGGCCTTAACCCAGAGCCTTATGGATGCTAAGCAGGCACTCTACAGACTGAGCCACATCCCCAACATGTCCCCTGTGCCCCCAGTGTGTTGTGTGAACGCCTATAGAGGCCAGAGATCAATGCATAGTACCTTCCTCAATCACTTGTATTACCTTCCATTATTATCATCATCATATTTCATTCATTCATTCATTCATTCATTCATCCATCTTTTTAGAGAAAGTCTCTCACCAAAGTTGAAGTTCATGGAGTATCTAAATCAGCTGGTTAGTGATCCCAGGGATCCCCCATCTCCATTTGCCCTCACCTTGGGATTTCAGATGTGAGCTGCCATGCTTGGAGTTTAACTGGGTATGGGAAGTCTGAACTCAGGTCCTTGTGCTTGTTCAGCGAGCACTGTACTGGCTAAGCCATCTCTCTACTCTTATATCTATCAACGTACGTATGTATGTATGTAGTATGTACGTATGTATGTATGTATGTATGTACGCATGTATGTACGTATGTATGTATGCAGTATGTACGTATGTATGTATGTATGTACGTATGTATGTACGCATGTATGTACGTATGTATTTATGTACGTATGTACGTATGTATGTATGTACGTATGTATGTATGTATGTATCATCTGTTATCATATCTATCATGTCATCTATTGTCATCCATCATCTACCTATTAACTACCATCATTTATTTATCTATCTACCATCTGTCTGTCTAGCCTATAGCAGTTATCCTAGGATGCCCAGCTTACTTCTTTTATGTTCACAGCCTGAGGACAGTCCTGAGAGAGAAAGCTGGCCTAACTCTTGTACCTTTGTGCACATCAGAGCTGAGAGCCTGCTATACCAAGCCACGGGCTGGAGGCTCTAGAAGGAGTGGCCAGCTGTTGAGCTGGGAACAGGCATCCTTACCTGCTCTCTCCTCTGCTCTCCAGTCTCCAGGATGCTTGCCGGGGAAGGCTTTGTTGACTCAAGACCCAGAAGCCACAGGTTCAGGCCTCTTTTTTTTTTTTTTTTTAATGGGAATGCTGCCCAAAGAGACAGAAGTTACAGTGTTTCCAAATCAGCAGGGCTTTGGGCTCATTCTTCCTCCTTTTCTCTCAGCAAACCCAGTGAGGTTGGGAGCTGAGCATGAGGAGAACTTCTAGCAGAAACATTCCTGACTCCATTTAATAACAGTACAGGCACGACGTTTTAGTGGAAAACAAGTGGTCAGCCTAAGGCAGCTGAGGAGACTGTGGAGCTGCGAGTTTTCTGCCATGTCAGTGACCTCCTTCCCTGCCTACATGGCTGAGGCCATGTGTGAGTCTGGATTTACTGAGAACACTTCCATTTTACTGGGACAATAATACTGCACACCTAGCTAGATTTGCATAAGACAGGACTCTTAGCTGTCAAAGCATGTGGAAGCCAGGACTTCCCCTCAGGGAGACAGCCCTCACTGGCCCCTTTGGAGAGCTCGAGGTGTCCATCCTGAGGTAGATCCTTTCCCCACTACCTCCTGGGGATCTCAGGCTGCCCACTCCTATCCCCAGATCTAGTAGGCAGGATACAGCAGCATTTCTACCTCCCCTAGGGTGCTGGCTGATTCCCCCACTGCCCTCTACCCTGCCCAGTCACATTTAGAAACTTTCATCTTCTCTTTAGACACGTATTCATGTTGCCCTGGAACCTCTACAGTAGCCTTCAGAAAGAATCTTCCTCCACCAGCTTTCTGGAAGGTTCTCTCAAATGGTACATTTCAGAAGCCTTCCTTTCTCATCATACTAACTCTGCTTGGTGCTGTACACCTAAATAGTAAAGAGATGGGAGTCTCAAGGAAACATCTAGTTCAAGTTGGCCTGCAGACACATCTGTGGGGGCATTGCTCTGATTGTTAGCTGATGAAGGAAGACCTAGCCCAGTATAGGCAGCACCACGCCCTAGGCAGGAGGCTCTGAATTGTTTGTGAGTAGAGGCAACTAGCCGAAAAGCAAGGATGCTGGTTCATTATTTTCAGCTCTTGACTGGAGAAGTGATGTTACTCACTCCTGGAGTTCCTGCCTTGGATGCCCTCAGTGATACATTGTAACAAGGATGTACAAGTCAAATGAACCTTTCCCTCCCTAAGTTGTTTTGAATCAGGATGTTTTATCATAGCAACAGAAAGGGAACAAGGACATTCCTCAAACCATATGCTCATAGGAAAGGGCTACCTATTCAAAGGGATTGTCAGAAAGGACCTCAAGGAGTTCATGGGGAGCCACTGATTGCCCAGTCAAGGAGTTCGAGACAAGGGCAAGTGTTCAAAGGCAACATGAGGAGTGCTTCTGAAACAATATTCTTGACCCAAGACTCAATAACACGCGTGGTAGGACTCAAGTTTGGATAAACAGCTGGTAGACAGACATCCTTGTAGACATGGTTTCTGTGTAGGATGTGGTGGCTTTTAGTTAGGCCAGGTTGTGGCTCTGACAGAGACTTTTGTGACAGTTCTTAGTATCAGACACACATGTGTGTCTTCTATACCTCTTGCTCTGGCTCTTCTTTGATACCTACCATTTTTACAGTAACCTCTCTCATCCTCACCTCCTTAAATTATAAATGTCATTCATTATGTCCTCCTGAACAAAGGATCAAATATGTACCACCTACCCCACTCTGCCCACCATTGCAAAGAGTGGCCACCAGGTAGCCTACAGGGAGACTTTCAGTGTATCGGCCCTTGTTGGGGTTGCCTTGTGAGAGCTGAGATCTCCAGGGGGGAAAGTTTTTGAGCCTCTCTGTGTGATTGTAGATTCAAGTAGCTCAGAGCCATAGGAGGCACAGATGTGTGTACGGAGGAGAGACTGGAAGGAGGAGAATCCTTGAGGCTCTGTACTGTCAGGGACCCTGGGTACACGCTACCTCGATTAGCTTCATTTAATTATTCAGTGACACTAGGTAAGGTCAATGACCCTCCTTTCATTATATATGGGAGACAAGGGCCTCAGAGAATCCAGGGTGTTGTCTCCCTCTCACGGGTGGTTGCCTGAATAACTGATGTCTGTGGTCTGACTTGCCTTAGCACGGCAGCTCCCACACCCATTGCTTATGGGACACCTCTGGTGAACAGCTCACTGGCGAAGTGCTACCCTGCTGCAGTTTGTGAGACTGAGGGAGACTGAGCACTCAGAAGTAACCAGAAACCAAGCATTTTTCTGTAGTTTAGTGTCGCCAGTCTAACCAGCTACTGATTAGAGCTGCTCAGGAACTGGAACTGTTGGTCTGCTTGGGAGATGTGGGGGTTAAGACGCTAGGGAATAAGCCTGTAGGATCTCTAGGATCCAGACAGGGATGGGGAGTCTGCCGTGACTCGGTGGGCGGAGTGCTCAGACTCTCCAGCCCTCTCACAGACATGTTCCCACAGAAGCTTGTGTCAGGACAACTGTCTTAATTCATTGATACTGCTGTGACAAACTAGCACGTGATAGCTTTTAGACAACAAAATTGCATTTATTATCCCTATCTATCCATCCATCTATCCATCCATCCATCTATCTACCATGATTGTGTGTATATACATGCATTGCTGATGTCCTATACACACAGATGTACGGACATGTATGTGGAAGTCCAGGGACACCCTCAGGCATCTTTCTTGGGAGCCATCTGCCTTCGTTTTTCTTTGTTGTTTTGTTTTTTGAGTCAGGCCACTCACTGAACTTGGAGTTGACTGGGTAGACTAAGGTGGCTGGCCAGCACCAGCGACCGCCTGACTCTTACCTTCTCAACACAGGGATACAAGTCAGTGCCATCATGACTTTTGATGTGGGTTCTGGAGACCATGCAGGTCTGCATGCTTTCATGACCAGCACTTTCTAAGTGACTTGTCTCCCAGCCCATATTTCTCATAGTCCACAAAGCTGAAAGTCAAAGATGGAGACCACGGTGGGTTTAGTAGCTAGCGCCTTCTTGCTCATGTGCTACGAGGGTAGGAAGGCCCTCAGGTTTGAGACAGAGTCTTGCTGTGTAGCTCAGGCTTTCTTGGAACTTCTGATCTTCCTATGTCAGCCCCCCTTAATGCTGGGATTCCGATCCTGCACCAGGAGGCCGAAGGCTCTGAGATCTACTAATCCCAGGCATGAGAGTTCCACCCCGTGCCCTAACCACAGATCCGCTCGCTTGCTTTCTGGAAGAAAGTATGAAAAATTAGTATTGTGTCTTCTTTAGATGTTTCTTGGAATTTACTGGTAGAAGTACCTGAGCTGGGTGGTTCTTATTTTTAGTGTTTTCACATGTTATCCAAGGAACTACTGAATATAGAATATTAATCAATAATCCAGGCAAGGGGCCACTTGTGCTATCCACTTCTCTTTAAGGGAATTTGTATCCTTCCAGAGGTCTTTGGACCCTCTTGTCTATGCAGATGCCTGCAAAGGCTTCAGAAATTTGAAGCTGCCAGAAGGTTTAGCTTCTTTACTTGGGAACTCAGCAACTGGAGATGATTTCCCTTTGAACTCTCCACCCCACTCTAGTGTTTTGTACAGGGCACAGAAATTTGCCTTCTCCTTATGGGCTTAGTGAGGGTTCCTGGTGTGTGGAACTGAAGGACAAAGGTTAGCAGGCTCCATCTTGGTCACAGAGTGGTCTTGGAATTCATTTCATTGGTCTACCTGGGATCATTTAAGAGATTTTTGGGGTGTGGGATGTCAAGACTTCCATGCTCATGTCATTTCCGGGGGAAGTTCTGTCCATCCTGAGGTCTAAAAGCTTCTTGTACCCATTGTCTCGCCTGCTGGGCTCTGTGGGCTCGGAACTGTGCTACCTCTGGTCTAGTCATTCTCAGATGAACGTCAGCGAGCCCTCCCTGCAGGAGTACATCACATTCTCTAACTCATGTCAGCAAATATGATCTTTCTGCCTCCTCCCCGATGCTGATTCAGGATTCTTCTTCCTCAGGTGGCTCAGGATGTAGGGACGTAGGGTGGGTGACGGTTGTTGAGAACTCCTGCAAGTTAACGTGGGAGTTTTAAGTTTCACCTGATTGCCTTAAGCCCTTGCCCTTGGCTCACTGAGACGTGGACAGAGTGCACAACAGCCTTTGTGCTGAAGACAGAAGCCACCACACGGGCATCTCTTATCCCCTTAAGACCTGTCACTTCTACACACCTGTTGTCATAATCAGTCTTCTCCTCACTATGGCAAAATTCCCCCCTCACGCCCCCCAAAAAGCAGTTTGAGGAAGGAAAGGATTATTGCTCACAGTTTGAAGACATAGTCCATTATGGTGAGGAATGCATGGTGACAGGAGTGTGAAGTGGCTTGTTCACCTTTCATCCACTGTCAGTAAGGAGAGAGGGAAAGCAGGAGGGGGAAGGGGGGGAGGGAGAAGGGAGGAGAAGGGGGAGAGGGAATGAATGAGAATCCTGGTACTTTTCATGCAGTCTGTGACCCCAGCCATTGAATGGGACTACCCTCATTTGGGGCAAATCTTCCATCTCGGTTTTGAAGCTCCCTCACAGGCACGGCCAGAGGCTTGTCTCCTAGGAGACTCTGGATCTTTCCTGTCACGTTGATGGTATTAACCATCACAGCCTTGCAGGGCCTGCCTATCCGGCCTGGTAAAGGAAGAGCTGCTTCCTCCTACCTAATGCCGGCCCCTGCCACTCTCTCCAAAAACCCTGCAGCCATTTTCTTATCTTTGCAGGTCTCTCTTCCCGTCCACCATCTCTTCCTCCCTGCTTAGTCTTCTCTCTACTGGGTTCCTGCAGTGATTTGTGAAATGCAGTAAGCCTCTTTCAAAATTAAAACCTAGCAGAAACACCAAGCTGCAATTCCTGACTGCCCTTCACTCTGCAGGGGCGGGGTTTCCCGCAGGGGTCGTTTACGCTGGTCTCCAGTTTTCTCTTCCCCGTCACTTTGCCATCGCTGTGATCTAGCTTCTGCTGGCACTGTGCCACCGAAACACCCATGGTTCGGGTGACTAACAGTCTCTACGCGCTGCATGTACGCTCTGCGGAGTTCTTACAAATGAGAACAGCAGGTGAAGCTTGACTTGCCCTCAGTCCTGGGTTTCCCCCTCCTCTTTGGCCACACCTCAGTCTCCTGGCAGGTTGACCCTGTAAAACCGCTACTAAACTGGGGCCTTCCTTCTCTTTTCTTACTTCTGAATTTTCACCTGAACCGCAGCAATTTCCTCCTATAGTCACTTCCTTATTCCTCATCAAGGTTCCAGATTGGTCCATCCTCTCACGTGACTTGGGATCCCGCCCCGGTAGATACAAGCCAGTCAGATGGGAATATCCCTGCATGGGATCTGCATGGGAACTTCCTCTGCTGAGTGGCTTTTCTGAGGCTCATTCTTGATAGGAGAGACCTTAGAGATATCTGACCTTTTATTGACCTGAGACAGGGCTCCTGGACAACTGTAGGACTGCCACTACCTCTGCATCCTACAAATTTAGTCACGATGTTGGGGTGATTCCCAAGAAGGATGGGTTGGCTGTGTCATGGTGAGATGAGTCACCCTTTAGTGGCTCTAAGGCCATGCTTCTTGTTCTGTGAGACAGTGAATCCTTTCATTGCTGACCTCAGTTTAGGTTGAAGTTTTGGTTATGGGTAGATATGATTATGCTCTTTGGGCTCCACACACTACTGACTTGCAAAATATATACATATTTCTGTCATCATATTGACATAATCTTCAGAGCTTAAAATTTGTAGAGCTCGTGGCTGGCTGGCTTAGAGTCGTGCCGTAGTTATCTAGAAGCCCCTTCTCATTTCTAGAAGCTGAGTCCTGATCTGTCTCTTGCCCTCCCTTTCATTCCTCCATAGTCTTTCCTGCAGTGGGCGTGTGTCTAGTTATGCACACAGGAATCGAAGAACCCTCCTTGTATCTTATTTTCCTCAGCCTTTTGGTCAATCCTAATAAATATTTTTCTAGCTAAATCTCTCTCCTCATTGCCTCTCCTGAAGTGTTTGTACTGTCTGATCTCACACATGTTCTTAGTACTATCTTTTCAGTTACAGATTATTCGCTCTTTCCTAGTTCCATACTCTACAGCCCAATGCCGCCAAGGGACCAGTTAATGCATGTGGTTCCTGGCATATGGTGGTTTTCGAAAGTTTTTTTTTTCATTTGATTTCATGATGGATTAAAAAAAAAAAAAAACTATAGGCAATCAGAAGAAACCATACCTCAGGTTTTAAATTTTTGTATTTTCAGGGATAGTGACATTCTATATGACCATTTTGTTTGTTTGTTTATGTGTGTGTGTGATGCTGGCCAGAGGCAGTAGGCTGTAGCTTCCTGTTGGTTCTGTAAGCCCCACCCCCAGGAAGCAACTGATGTTCTACTGCTCTGTGCCTCCTGTATCAGTGCTCTCTAGTTATGGGGACACAACCCCATCAGAAAGCGAAGCACACCAGTCCTTGAGGAAACAATGAATTTGTTTTCCTGCAGATGAGGCTCAGACCTCTCACTGAGTTCTGTGTTAGCTGAAGTGTTCCAGGAAGGACTGAGCAGCGCTCAGCTTCGTGGTCTGGAATGCAGCCATTTGTAGCTCTCAGAGCGGGGCCAACTCAGCATCCTTCCATTTGTTTTTCCTGGAGAAGTCTAGAAAGTTCTACAGGGGCATAGTTCACTTTTAAAAGCTCATTTTTTAAAATTTTGTTTTTCATTTCTAAGTCTGTGTCTTTATGTGCTATACATGAATACATACGTATACATATTGAGGTAGGTGCATACGTGGGGGGCGGAGGCTAAGGTCAGGGGTCATTCCTCAGAAGCCATCCCCATTATTTATTGAGTCAGGGTCTCTTGCTGAACCTCACATGCTGACTTCTGGTAGGCTGGACTGAGCAGTGAGCCCCAGGGATCACTTATCTCTGTCCCTTCCCCAGTACTGGGGTTACAGGCATGCGGCAACCAGATATGGCTCTTTATGTGGGTGCTGGGGATCCAAGCTCAGATCCTCATATTTGCACTGTAAGGACCTTAACCCCCAAGCATCTCCCCAATCCTTTCAAAGCTACCCATCTCCTCAAATATTCTTTCCTGAAGATTGATTTATTTGTGCAGTTATCACCTTGTATAATGACTGACTGGTTGGGTTTTCCCTGGGCTCCAAGCACTCTGAACATATGGAAAGAAAAGAAAACCTATATCCTTAACATCCTGATCAGCAGGGTCACAGATGGGTAAAGAGTCTGTGTCTAGCATAGTGGAATCAAGTCTATATGGTTCCAGAGTCAGCAGGACCTTATATAAGGAAGGGAAGTGACTTCACCAAGCTCTATCTGTTCCCATCCCTATTTCCCTGTTTCTGTACGTCATTTCTCATATACTCATTAATGTGAGTGTACACATATAGGTATGTTGTGTGAGGGTGCGTGTGAGCAGGCATGTGTGTGCGTGCACACACATACACACACACACACACACACACACACCCCTTCCCCCATGATGCAAACCGAACATTCCCACATCTGTGCAAAGCCACTGGGGCTAGATAACACGCAGATGTGAGGAATGTCGTAAGATGGGGCTGGGACGGAGGGTGCGAGCAGGTGGATCACGGAATGGTCTGAGGAATCCCAAGGTGCTCTTGTGGCAGCAAGCAGCAGCTTCCTGGAGAGAGAATGGTCTTTAGAGAGAGATACACACCAAGTTTACCCTGCGTGCAGGAGACAGACTCTGAGGTTGATGCTGTAGTTTTCAGGGAATCAGGCAGGTGATGACTCCTCACTTAGGTAGAGAGCCAGGAGGTGTGAGGAGAGAGTCCCTGCTCTCAGACAGAGGTCGGCAAAGAACAAGAATGACATCAGAAAGATTCAGGGGACATGGAGGATTTAGGAGACTATCTGGAGAGCCCCAGAGCATCTTTGGGAAGACTCCAGCCTCCTATCCAGATGTGAGGTAACAGGCAAGGGAGCAGAGGAAACAGGAAAGCAGAGGCAGTCAGCAGTCACAGGAAGAGCCCTCAGGTGCTGTGGTGAAAGAGGAAGGTACTAAGGTAACAAGGGGGAAGTGCTCCAGGTCAAGGCCCTGTGTGTGTGTGTGCGCACACACAGGTACCATTAGGGCTTTGATCTGGGGACATAGCTGGAGTGTAAGGACCTAAATTTGGATCTTTAGAACACATATAAATAAAACCTTGAAATGGAAGCAGGCATCTGTACGAGCAGCACATCTACGATGAGCTAGGAGAGACAGGAGAATGCCTGGAAGCTCTCAGGCCAGCTACCTCGGTGGTATAAAATACTAAAAGACCCTGCCTCAGGCGGCGGGGAAGATGAGGACTAACAGGGAGGTTGCCCTCTGGCATCCGTAGGTCTCATGGCACTAGCACATCTGCACTCACACACACACATACGTGCTTATAGTTATAAGCATGTGCATGCACACACGAGGGGACACGTTATGTAATCATTAACTTGTGTACACAGGCACATACATACATGCACACACACGCACACACACACACACACACACACACAGAGAGAGAGAGAGAGAGGAGAGAGAGAGAGAGAGAGAGAGAGAGAGAGAGAGAGAGAACAAGTAACAGGGCTTTGGAGAGAGGAAAGGAAGCTGGAGCGTTCCTTTCCCTCTCAGGCTTTGAAGAGCACCATCAGCCCATTTGTGAGGAAGACAGGCCCACTCCCAGTGAAGTGGTACTGACAGAGCCCAAGGATTTGTGCTCTGACTAAATTGTCCTTGGTTCAGGAGTGGGCCGAGCCATTCTGAGCACAGGCTGGTACAAAATGTCTCTCCCATTGCTAACAGCATGGGCCGTTGACCACACACGGCATGCTCGTGCTGTCTTCAAGGCACCTAGGCTGCTCCTCCTCCTCCCCCTTTTGCCTTAGTGCCAGGGTAGAAATTGACTGTTCCTCACACGGCCTGCTCCTCTGAGCTGGCAGCTTGCTTTCTGGCTGCAGAGAAACAGCAGCAGGTAGGAGGCATGCTTGTAACTCTGGCTCCTGAGGGGGAACTGTCTCTTCTGCTGATCCTGGTGAAGGAGGGAGTGAATCCTATTTCTGCTGCAGATCATAGGTTCCCAGGATGCAGCCTGCTCCTGTGTGCAGGTGAAGGTCTGGTTGGGCCCCCCCCTTTTGTAACAGTGGGTCCACAGAGCCCCTTCTGTGCTCTTGCGTCTGTGAGTTGTTTTTTTTTTGTTTTGTTTTTTGTTTTTTTTTAAGTACAGGATGAATCATTGTTAGGGAAAGGCTGTTGGGTGGAAACGTGAGAAGGCAGGAGGATGTGACTTGCTCGAAGGCGGAACCCTGCACAGTGTGTTCTCCACAGAACTTGGTTCCAGCAAGAGGCACTGGGGTAAGGGTATTCCCGCCCGAGAGGCTCCTCAGCTCGACTTGGCAAATGTTAGAGTGTGCTACCATGGACTGTTTTAACTTGCAATCTACTCTTTGGTTTTCTGCTCCAATGGCCCAACTGTGTTGTAGGGGAGCCTTGAACCCTAAGTGGAGAGAAATATGCTGCAGCTAAAATGGAGGAGCAGAGCTAGGAAGAGGGATGTCATTGTGGGTTGAATGTGAACTGCTCCTCAGGCTCCAGGGTTGGAACATTTGTTCCGCATGTGAGGGCGTTATTTGGGAATGGTGTGGAACCTTTAGGAAGCGGATCCTGGCTAGAGAAAATGAGTCACCAGAGGCAGACTTTTGAGGTTTATAACCCAGCATGACTTCCTGTTCAGGCACCGCTCTCTACCTTGTGACCAGCTGGCTTCCTGCTCCTGTTACCTATTCTATTCCTGCCTTCTGCCGTGACTTCCCCACAACAAAGGCCTGTGTCCCCTCAGACTGAGAGCCAGAATAATCCTCATCTCAGGGATTTGTCATGGCAGGAAGAAATGTCCTGTGCTTCTACTCACACAAGGTGGCTGAGCAAGGGACCGTAGCAATGCAGTTTTCCAAACTCCAAAGTTATACTAACACTTCATTTACGGGCAGCCTTCTGGTACCTATGAATCTGAACCCTGGGTAAATATGTCTTCCCCATGACAGAGGTGCTCCTGCTCAAGAAGTCCAGAGCCTCTATCACAGTGACCTTGGTTGTCCTTCTGGACACACTATCCCACTGGGCAGCTGGGCCTTCATTCTCCTGGAGAGAGAATGGATTCTTTATGCTGGTCAGAATCCAGGTGGGGCAATTCAACAACTTCTCCATGACTTACTGACATAAATTTGGTTCACATGGGCTCCTTCCTGGTGAAAAGCCATGTTTTCTGAGGGTTGGCAGTTGCTCAGGATAGCAGACAATTAGAGACAAGGGACAGGAGACAAAGGCTTTGGGTGATGTACACACCAGTGGGAAGCCTGGCCAGGGAAAGGTTCCACAGTGCAAGTCACCTTCTAATGCAAAGGAGCGGTTTCCATCCACAAAACTGTGAGGGTGGGCCCTCCACTTCCTGTCTTGTCCTTTCTAGGAAGGTCAAGGACACTGGGACAAGATGTGATCACTTGGTGTGCTCTGTGAGAGTCTGATGAGGACCACTTGTGGGCATAAGCTCTGTTCCTGGGAAACGAGGGACGGACGAGTGGCAAAGCCATGAGCAGCTGAGAGCTTACTTCAGGGGAGCTGATAGTCTCCGTGGGGCTGCAAGGCCAGGAAGACCAGATCCCTACCGGGAAGACTGGGAGCTGGGAGGCTGCCCTTGACTAGCCTGGGATCAGACGAAGCAGGCTGGACTAGAAGGGCGGGGGTTGGGGGAGCTCTTCTGCAGCCCACTTGCTGGGTTTCCTTTGAACTCGTGTTCCTACCATACCAGGTCACTTCTCAATTGGGCTCACGCAATTATCTCTCTTTATCATGAAAGTAAGAAAACCCAGCTTCTTGTATATGTGGATAGTCCAACCCCATTGTGCAATGTTCTGACTCCATGCCTGTCTCTTCCTTACGCTTGCCTTCAGAGGAGCTGAGGATACTGTAAAGTATCTCCAGTCCGTTCAGGGGGTGAAATAGAACTGGGGTGGCTCCCTGGGATTGTTCCTAGGCCAATGGAAGTGTGCTGTTTCCTTAATTCATGCTTCCTGGCCCAGTGGAGTGGCCTAATACTATGGCGCCAGCTGTCCTATCGAACTCAGCGGGGCCTGAAGCAATGTGTGTCCTGGGAATAGAGAGTTTAAGAAACAGGCATTTTCTCCACCCCCAGGCGTCAGGAACCACACACAGACTACTGTCCTCTGACTCAACAGCTCCTGTTCCCCAGTGAAAAGCCATATCAAGTAGAAATCAGCACGATGTGTGAGGATTCCAGGAGAATCCTCAGCTGACCCGCTCCACAGCTGATGGACGTTTTAGTCCCCAGTCGTTGGTTGTGGCTCCCTCAACATGGGCAATGCACACATGGAACTGATTTTCCATTGGCCTAAAGCAGAATTGACCTCAAGTTTCATATTTGGAGGAAGTCACGTACTCTGAAGGGAAGAAGAAATGGAAATTAAACACAATTTGTCACACAAAAGGCAAAGACCTGGAGGGATGAGTTTATGCTCTTACAAAAGCTGCTGTGTGGGATTCTGTGGGTAAAGAGTTATGAGGGGAGCATCCCAAGAGCCTGCCTGCATCTCAGAGTGCCGGTGCTGAGCGCTGCACCCTCGGCAGGATTCTACAACCCTGTCACCTCTGCTGTCAGGCTGCCTTCCAAGTGTGCTATGATAGCTCAGGGCAGGAGGGAAAAAGCAAGTGTGAGCATCTCAGCCATCCTCCCAAGAGTCTCAGCTCTTGCTTGATGTAGACCGTCCCATCCAGCCCAGCATGGAAAGTTGGGTCTGTAACTTGAGGTGGGAGAGCCTCTGTGAGTTGGGTTCAGTGAGAGCTTTTTGAAAGGATTCTCTGGGAGAGAGCTGTAGAATCCCAATGTTTCACCCCCCCCACCTCCTTCCTTTTGCTGCCTGGTTGTGAAGTGAGTAGTTTTGTTCTACTGTATGCTCTGGCCATATTGTGTCACTTCAGGCCTCAAGCAATGGAAAGAGCGGAGCGTGTCCCGAAGCTTCCAAAACTGTGAGCCCAACTGAACCTTCTCTGCCAAGAAGCTGCGTTTGGGCCTCTGTGAGTGACGATAGGCCAACTGACGTGCTTGTCTGCTGGGAGGAAGGCCCATAAAGTGACTCCCTGGGGCCAGAGACATCCTAGCCTTGAACACAGCTGAGAAACAGTTGAGATGCTTGAAGCTCACAGGAGACCTCCCAGAGAGGTGAGCTCTCTGCTGGAGCCTGGAGATGGGGATGAAGTCAGTGTCCAAATGATGGAAGTTTGTGGCTTGGGAATAGCCATAAAAGTCACCGCTGGCCAGATGTTAGAAGTCTGCCGCACACATTCTTACTTTGCACCAGAGCTATTGGAGGGCCCAGGCTGTCCTAGACTCCCCATGGACACACAGAGCCTCAGCATCCTGATTTACTCTATGGTTGCTGGGCTCACAAGGCACCGAGCCCTTCAGATCTGCACCAGCTGACTGCAGATCCCCAAGGCCACCGAGCCTGTGAGAACTGGGAAACCTTTATATCCTACTGTCTGTTGTAGGTCTTGAGTACAGGTTAACCATAGGCCAACTCATGGGGTACCCATGGCTATGTCTCTGTGAAGAAGCTTTGTCACCTGCCTTCACAGTAATCACTCCAGTAATTCCAGTCACCAAGATTGCGGAAGCCATGGGTACCAATGACTACAAAGTCCAAGAAGTCATTGAGTCTGTGGGAAAGAGAAAGTCTAATGACGTCACTGGGACGCATACTATACTGAGTTACTGATCAAGCCTTGGGCTCATTTTCCACCAAACAGGAAAGTTTGCGAAGCGCCATTCAAACATGAGCCCTACAGGTCCTCCTACCATCCGCCTCTTGCCCACTTTCATCTCATCTGGGAAGGACCAACTGCCGGAGGTGAATGAGAAAGGAAGGAGCAAGGGCTGCTCGAGGTCCAGCCCACGTGACCTACCATGCTGCCCGTCCTTCCAACCCCACCCCACCACGTGCTGCTGTGGATGCTGGGAGCAGCTGCAGTGTCACAGAGAAGATCCACTTTGACTTGGGATCCAGTGAAACATTACCTGATGACATAGGTTCCGTAAACCCTCCCTAAGATAGGAGAACCAAAGAAGAGGATGACAGGAGGAGGTCCCCTGAGGAGCTTTCACTGGTTCCTATCATCAGTGAGCACTGGTGGCAGCCAGGCGGCCCCCACAGCCTCCAACACCACTAAACGAAGGGGCTGAAAGGAGGTGGGGGTGCAGATTGTTCACTTGCTTCACACTCTATGTTGTTGCGTCTCTATCTCAGAGGAAAACAGCACATTTCCCAGGTAAGAGGTAGGGAAGAAAGGAAAATGTAGTCTCATGGGAAACAGCACAGGCGACTACCAACATTCACTTGCCAATGGGATGCACCCATGTATAGGGCATGAACCCTAAGGTGTTTGTGACCTGAGAGGGAGATGTTTCCTGCACCCCCCTAATGTGAACTCTGGGGAAGTTGAGCCAGGAGCAGAGAGCAGAGGGTGTGACCGGGGCTGAGGAATGAGGGAGGAGGGGTGAGGGAGGAGGGGTGAGGGAGGAGAGAGGAGGGAGGAAGGAGGAGGGCTTGGGGAAAAGGGAACACAGGCTCAGGTGTGAAGAATCAGGCGGAGTGCTGTGGTCCAGCAGGGCTAGCTCAGTGTTAAAGTCCTGTCTGTGTCAAAGTCACTAACAGAGCTCTTTTCTTGTGTTCTTTTTCAAGGGGTGAAAACAGGTCCAGCTCTGTGGTCATCAAACCACAGGGCTGGGGTCAGTCTGTTATGGACTGAGAGCTACAGGAAGGAGCCAGGCCAGAACTCCAGGAGCCTGTCAGCTCCAACACCTGTTGTCATTCAGACAAGCCTGGGTCAGGAGCCAGGCACAGGCTCCCTACTCCTCCTCTAGCTGCCGGGTCTGAGCTAACAGCTCCTCCTTCCTTTAGTTCAACATGAGGCTGGTATTGTCCTCTGGAGAAGGACGAGGTCCACATGGCTTCCACCTTACGAAGCTACATCCCTCCAGTCTCTGTAGGATACGTGGGATGGAACGTCCACAGTGAGAGAACTGAGTGTCCCACCGGACTCAGGGTCTTCACCAGCTTGCCCCTCATCCTCACCAACATTATCACTGACCAGTGCAGAGACTGTGTAAGTCTAGCAGGACGGTGACTGACTGTAAAGAGAGGAGAGAAGCAGGGTGAGGGGCAAATGGGACATGGAGAAGACTGAAAGAAAAGGAAGAAGACAGGAAGGAAAAGGGCATGAGAGAGTCTGTTCAGAGGAAACTGTTCAGAGTCAGGTGCCTGAGAGGAAAGGACTGAGCATTCTGGGTGGGGACCATGGCCTTGAACAAGCAGGAACAAACTTTCCCTGAAGAGGAGAGTTGGGAGTCGAGGTCACGGGTCCCTGTGGCCATCCCTGCAAGTGTTATGGCCCTCAGGCCCTCGACAGGAATCCATGAGAAGAAGAGGGTTTCTTCTTGGGTGACAGCTTGTGCCAGGATGCATCAGTGGGTTGCTGCCTTGCAAACCTGCCCCTGTCCTGAGGTGCTGAGGCAGGGTTCCACTGGTGCCTCTTTCTGCCTCTGCTTAACTCAGCCTTGGGATGATCTGGTAATGTTCGTGTCTTCATTTTCACAGGCCTCCTTCCTTCAAGCATCAAAGGTGCTGGCTCCCTGTCCACAGGATTCCAGAAACTGGTGGAATTTCTCCTGTCCCATGGAGGGGTGTCTTGACTTTCATTTTGACTACACTTTTGATATTTTTTTTTCTGCTACACTGAGGCAAGGTAAGTCGGTATTTTCAGGCCTGGGACTTAGCATTGCTTTTTACAAGGCCAGTAGCCATGAGACTACTTTGTGCCCAGTGCCCATCTTAGGGACCAGGCTTAGAAGGATGTCTTGATCACTGTGTGGCTGCAGCTATCAGCTGCATGGACCCCTGCTGTGTAAGAGTGTACACAGTGCTCTCTTGGGCATCCCAAGGCAGGGATCTGCTACCTGAGGAGGGAGGAGGGTTAATCTGTGCTGGTCATGCCACTGAAGGTAATGTTAAATCCACGATGGCTCTGTTCCTGGTAGAGGATGTGTTTCTGAAGTCTCATCTTGGCGGCATCTGCCAAAGTGAAGAGAAAGGGGTACCTGATACCCGGTAGCTGAGCGCATCCTCCCTCCCTGGCATCCTTAGAGGATTTCAGTTGACATTGGCGGGTCATTGAAGACTCCTCTTTCAATGGCTGTGTGTTACCCTTGGTTCGAATTTTCGGGAAGATCTCTCGATCAGTGAATGGCACCCAGCCCACAGCCACAAGGCTGAGGATGGAGCCCCCTTCTTTAGATGTGGGCCAAATGCAGTTCTCAAGTGTGAAGGCAGATGGCTGACTTCATTTATTTCTCCTGTTCTCCACCAGGACCATCTTCCTCCCCCACGTGCTGAGGACGGAGGTGTGCAGGGGGCATACACTTTGCACAGAGTCTCTACACGGACTTTTGGCTTGCTCCCTGAGAGCAGAGAATTAGGTGAGGAATGGACCCCGAAGCCACGCACACACATGTTTTCTCACCTTGCCAGTTGGCACCAATGTGGTCACCAGCAGCTACTGGGTATCGGGCTGCCCATACTCATTGTTCCAGTGTAGCCCACAGGCTACAGGTGTGGTCCACTCTGCTGAGCAGCAGGTCTTCACTGTGAATTTCACTCTGCAGACCATTGTGGAGCACTGAGTCATACTGAAGGGAGTGGCTGAATCATCTTCCCACCTCAGAACGGAGGAGACATCTTGGGTCTCACGGGATCCCTTTCCCTTGGGGCCGCTGTATCTCTGAGCCAGGCATGTGGCCTTAGTCATGCAGCCCTTTGTGACTCCAGGCTGGGTTTGGAGTTCACATGTCAACTCCAGAGTTCCACCATGGTCTCCTTTTTTTTGTTTGTTTGTTTTTGTTTTTGTTTTGTTGTTGTTCTTTGTTGTTGTTCTCAGCTCTGCTGGCTCTGTTTGATATGTTTGGCATTGAAACTCTCTTCACTCACCCTGGACGAGTATAAGGGAGATTGAGTGTGAAAGGCAGAGGAAGGTGGTGGGGAGCCATTTCTGACCATCTGCTTCCAGACCCTGCTGCTAGGAAAACTGCAGGGCCAGCCGGGCGGAGCCCAACCCTGGACTGAGAGGCCCTGCTTGGTGTGTCTACCCAGCAGAAGTCACAAAGGAGGGAGACCGGCTCTGTACTTGCCTCTCTTTAGTCTCTGACCACCAGTGAAAATGAAGATGCTGTTCTCTGCAGAGGCTGCAGCCTCAGTCCTGGGGAACATGGAGTCTTTGTGTCAAGCTATCCATTTGCCTGGAATGCACTTTGTTTTTTTAATAACTGCTTAGCCAAACCTTGCTCCCTGTAGCTAGGTCTGCCCTGAGCTGGCAGCCTGCATCGCTGCCCAGTGCTGGTTGCATAGGTTCACCAATGGTCACTCACTCTGGAGACTGGACACTGGGTTTCCTGGGGACTCTGGAACATGACCCGGCCTCGCAGGGGCCTACGAGGTCAGGATGTGCTCTGGAGGGGATCCAGACAATCTTAATCCCAGATACCAGTTACTATGACTTCTCTCCTCCTCGATAAGATGTGGGAGAAAGAAGATTCCCGTGGGCAGTATCAGCTGGGGGCTTGCTGTTGAAACCTCCCCCCTTTGGCTCTTCTGTATTTTCACAGAGCAGAAAGGTTACCAATGTCTCTTTTTTCCATACAGCTTCTCCAAAAAACCTTGAAAGGGTTTTAAGAATGTGTCCCCAGCGGATCCCTGCAAAGTCAATGTAGAGTTGTGCCTGTCCCTGGACAAAATCACCCAGGGAAGGGCATGTTTCTCTGCCTCGTCCCAGGTCACTGCTGATGTGAAGATGAGGGACTTGGGAACATCCACACGGACAATCTCTCCTTGGCCTTAAAGGGCTGGCCTGCCCTGAGAGAGCCACAGCTCAGTTAGGCTGCTCTTGAGATCACAAGTTCTAACCAGACATAGAGACCGCCAGAGCTGTCGCATGCTTTTTAGTGACTACCTAGATGGCTTAGAAGACACTGTAATTGAACTCCAAGGGATCTCATGTCTATGAATACAAAGACAAATCACACAGAAGATGACAGATAAAGATTTAATACCCTCAGCAGGTAAGGAATCAATAAGCCGCTGTCCCCCTCTGATGGAGGCATGGGGACTTTACTCAGGGAGCTTAAACCTATTCCTGGATGAGCAGCCATTCATAAGCATGCTTGCCAAAGGAGGGCAGTACCTTCATGGCTGCACACAGTTTAAGGTAATGGAGCACACGTTTAGATTTAAGTGATGTTGAGAAAGGATCTCTCAGGAAAGTGCCCATCTTGCTTCACGGCCAACAGCACCACTGTTGGTACTTGGTGTCACACAGCTGCCTGTGGGCACAAGACTCACAGGGAGTCAAAACCACGAGACTCACTGAAGCCAGGAGCAAAATGCTGTTAAGACATGCCCAAAAGAATATGGCGAAAGAGTATACAGAATTTCAGTTTGTGTCTGTCCCTTCTACTTTGAGACTTGGTCTCTCATTTCTATTGTTCTGGCAGGGATAAAGACAGTACTGAAACCTCCTTTTGTGATGGCTGATGTTACCCTGAAAATCTCATCCCCCCAAGAAGAGGGATGGTGCCCAGCTTGCAGTTCCGAGGCTCCCGACAGAGCCGTCGACTCCAGAGATGCATCAGTGACACCGCTGATGCGTGACAGTGCGTGGCTGTTTCCATGTACTGCTTCGCCTTTGTCTGCAAGGATCTGTCTCCCCACTTGCAGAGCACAGAGGTGTCCAGGTGGCACAAACTGTCCCCACCCCTCCTCCAGGCCCCCTTCTGCTGTTGCAGGACACCTGGCCCTGAGCTGGTTGGTATATGTTCTTTCAGGCTTCAAGCTTCTTCCCACCCTGGCTGGAATCCCTGCAAACCAAGTCGAAAATAGTGCCAACAGCTCATCCTCTTAAGCCTCTTAAGAGTCAGACCCCCTCCATTTGCTGAATAAAACTTCCCCAAGGTTAAAACACCCTTTGTCCTAAGGACTAAAGGCCACATAAATAAAGTGGAAATGTGGAGTGTTCAGGGCCTCCTCCAGGCTGCTGTGGGCCACAGGGTTCCACTCTAAACAGCTGCTGCATGCACACAGCTCTTAGTGACCCTTCCCATAGTGCCCTCCGCTGTAGTCTTCCCATAGACTAATGAGGAATGGCTACAGCTTTGGCCACAGAGCACTTAAATCTTTCTTGTACCTTTGGAAGTGCAAATGAGAGATGCCAGTTCATTAGGTAGACCTGTGCTGATGATAAGTGTGCTATGCAGGTCACCTCAGGGTTAGACAGGTTAGAGATTACATCACGGACAGAAACCCCCAAAACTCGGGGACAAAAGTCTTCCGTGGTCACAAACTGAACACTTCTGAATTGTATATTTATGGAAGGCTGACATGTCTCCTTGGAGGAAGGCATTGTGTGGCATATTCCTCCAAATAGCCAGGGGAAGAGAGTCTTGAGTAGTAGAAATTCAGAGATGTTTGGACTGCCAAGCTATCTGTAGCTATGCATAGAGAGGCCCAGGTTTTCACCTTTGGTGGACTGTCACTCAGGTTTGGGTGAGCCTTCCGGTGGTAAAAATGTCCCTTTTTTCTTAAAGCCATTGCTGTACCCTGTATGTAACGCCACATCAATATTCCTGACAGTGACTCCCAATAAAACTTCATTGCCTCACAAATAAACCATTTGCATATAATCATGTAGTCGTTCCTTTGGTCTCTCACGGACTTCCCTTCTGCGGTGAACAAATGTGTTTGCGTTGTGTCTCTCTGGGGAAAGGTCCATTATATGACACTTTGCATCCTAAAAAGGACTTGACAGAATCGGAGAGGACTGTTCCATGGTGGTGCTGTGGGTAGCCTGCTATGGCGGCAGGTTGCATGGTTCTTACTATAGGTACAGAGGTATGCAGCTGTGTTGAGCGACTGTGAGTTGGAGTGACTATGGGGGCAGCGTGAGGATGGCCTATGTTATATCATATGACCTGTCTACTTGACGAGTGAAGTCTATGATGTGAGGATGGAGGTGCCTTTGAGAGTAGCATGCAAGGGTTGAGACTGTCTGAACGTGGCTACAGAGATGGCCTGGCCACTGACACATGTAATCAGAAATGCATCAGAGGCCAAGGTGGCAGCCAAACAGGAACTCGTTTGTGTAAAGGAGAAATTAGAATGAGAGAGGGGGAAAGGTGGCTAGCACTCTCCATGGTAGCATTTCCATGGTAGCTTCTGCTCCAGCAGGTGAATTAGATAAATTAGAGGATCATATACTGATGTTGGCTTGCATGTCTTTGGCTTGGAGGTCAAAAGAGGATACTATAAGTTGGATCCACGCTGAGAAGCCCTTCCTGGGAACCAAGACCTCTGCATCCATTGGAAGAACCTGAGAGTAGGGAGAATTGGTAGAAGTAATGAGAAGAAACCCACCCAGTATGACTTTTGGTAGAAAAGAAGGAAAATCTGTGTTCTAACATTGAACCTTAACAGTAGTCCAGTACCAGGATGCTCACACCTGAACCCACAGGATTGGGAAATCCTTTCAATGAGTAATGAAAGAGACTGTCACAGTTTGGCTTGTGACACTGTGAGATATGGACGTGCACCGGATCAGTCTGACTGCTGTTGAGGCAGAACAGCTGAACAATGTAACTACTTACCCCTTCCTCAAGATGCAGACTGCATCCTGAGACAGTGAGGGGTAAAGCAGTCCCGTATAGGTTGATTTATCAGAGCCATTAGGGCACTTGGTTATATTCTTCATCAGAAGTTCCTGTAAATTATCTGGGAATAAACATAAAACCCAATAGAATATTGATAAACTTTGCTACTAGACCTAGGAATATGAGAAGCCTGTGTTTGATCCTTGAGTCAGTGGGTCGGATAGAACTGTGTTCACAGGACACTTGAAAAACAAACGTTAACTCACGGTTAAGATTGGTATGGGGCTTTAGCGGGTCTTGTGGTGAAGTACTACGGTTTAGTAAGAAAGGCTTTGACAAATATGAACAATCTAGACCAGAATGTGAATCAGGTTTATAAAGTGCTTAGTCACTTGGGAGGGGATGAGGCATAAAGAGACAATGGGTCCTGTCTGAATTACCCAAAGGAGGGTTTAGCAAGTGTGTCCAGCTAGATATTCTAGGGCAAGTATAAGAAGCCAAAATCTGAGCTTATGGATCTTTGGAAGGCCTTAAGGTCTGACCAGAAACTCAGCAAATGATGTTAGGAAATAGAAAACATGGAAGTATAGGTGGTCCCCACTGCACCCCCCATGCAAGAAGACGCCCCGGAGTGGGAGGCACTGAAACATTCCTGTGCTGGGGACAGCCAGGGGTGAGCGAGGGAAACAACACAGTAACCTGAGACCTCAGGTTGAGTTACGGATTTATTAGCCTCCCCACTAATGTGTCAAATATTTGGGATTTGGTAGATATTGGAGCTGAGTGAAGATCAATTCATGGCATACCCCCAAAGCACTGGGAACAGTGGGCCCCAGTGGGTGAATGAATATAGGGAAAAGCCAGTGCAGGTAACAGGGACTTTTTTGTTCTTTTGGTGAGGAATTATCCCACCCAAGAGTACATGGTGTGCTGCTTTCCATGGCGAGAGAACACTCTTGGGTTAGATAGATATACCTTTGGGCCACACCCTCTATTCAACTGTTGGTGAGTTTTGCCTAGGAGTGCAAATGATGAAACCAGAGTTGTGTGTGGTTGGGCAAGATGGGAGCCTGTAAAATTGCCTATTCCAAGTAGAACAGAAGCTTCTTAACCTCTCTAATGCTGTGACCCATTAATACAGTTCCTCATGTTGTGGTGACCCCCAACCATCAAATTATTTCTGCTGCTACTTCATAACTATAATTCTGCTATTGTTATGAATCATAATGTAAATATCTGTGTTTTCCAGTGATCTCAGGAGAACCCTGTGAAAGGGTTGTTTTACTCCCACCAAAGGGTTGATAACCTCTGAAGTAGAGTGATGAAGGCCAAACAGTATGGATGACCTGGGAGGCCATGATAAAGTTAAAGAAATCATTAGAGACTTGGAAAGGGTAGAGATTGTTTATCCAGCTCAGAGCCTTTTAATATCTCATTATGGTCCATGAAAAAGCTATGGCTCCCAGAGAATGACTGTGAATTACAGATAGTTAAACAAGATGAAATAAAATAAATAAGATTAAATAAGATAGTTCTCTCATCCATGCCTGTCTTAGTCAATACTCTATTGCTGTGAAGAGACACCATGACCAAGGCAACTCTTATAAAGACAACATTTAATTGGGGCTGACTTACAGGTCAGAGGTCTAGTCCATTATCAAGGCGAGAGCATGGCAGCATCCAGGCAGACATGGTTCAGGAGGAGCTGAGAGTTCTACATCTTCATTTCAAGGCCACTAGAAGAAGACTGTCTTCCAAGCAGTTAGGACAAGAGTCTTAAAGCCCATACCCACAATAACACACTTCCTCCAACAAGGTCACACCTACTCCAACAAGGCCATACCTCCTAATAGTGCCACTCCCTAGGCCAAGAATATTCAAACCACAGTGCCTCTATACAAAATATTTGACTGAACAGTTGATAAAAGCGATGATGTCTTTCTACGCTCTGCTAGACTTTGCTGGTTTTTTTTTTTTTGTATTACTTTAGCTGATGGGTCCCAAGGCTCATTTATATTCACATGGAATGGTCATCAGTAGACCTTCATAGTACCTTCCCAAGGTGACCTTTACAGTATCCACTGTTTGTCATGAGATGACGGTCCTGGACTTCGCTCTGTTTATCATGTGTCCCTCTGTCAAAAGCTTTCATTATGTAGATGACATCATGCTATCCTCTGAGTGTTTTACAGATTGAGCATGGCAGCTAAAGGACACACAGTACACCTGGGGGAACAAAGATGGGAGACGAATCCACCACATGAGATGCAAGGCCAGATGCAGCTGTAAAACTCCTGGGACAGTTACAGTACTGCAAGCCACACTTGATGGGTGACAAAGTCATTGAAAAGAACCCTACAGAAGCCAGTGTCTGTAAATGTGAAGGAGCTGCAGGTGTTCTTGGAAGCTCCAGGGTTTGGGAAGGATTTTCACAGCCTACCTTGCTTAGTTGTTCATCTTCTGTATAGCTCGATAAAGTACAAATGGAGTTGGGAGCCCAAAGGCTCAACAGGCTGTTGAGCAGGCTAAGACCTTTGTGAGGCAGGCTAAACATCTATATATCCATCACCCCCACTATCCCTGCATCTTAGTTAGAAATCATCAGAAGCCCAGAAGAGCTAGAGCAGAAACAATCTGAGCAAACAGTTCCAACAGGTATGTAAAAGGTCAGAAGCTTGCTGTAGAGTACCAGAGCAGCAGTGGCTCCCTGTAGATAAAGCATTAAAGCGGGAAGAACTCAGCATCACTGGCTCCCATCCCAGTCACACAAAAAGAGCTCGTGCAATTGTGGCTTAGACTGAAAGCCCTCTAGCCAAGCCTCTCTGGGGTGGCACAGAATCAAACCTTACAAAGGTGGTGCACATATTTACAGCAATATGATGTAGTGTGTGTGAGCCCCACCACCATTGCCATGTAGGCTGTACTGGGGACGGTGTCTTTTCAAGCCACTGAGCCCCTTCCAATAACTGAACCAACAGCTAAGCCAGATAAAAATTAGAAGAGACACTATCCATCCCTGTAGATGCCTGGCACCCAGACCGTGGGAGTAAGAGCAGCAAACACATCATTGTTGCTGTCAGCTTCAAGTTGTCACAAAAACAACAATACCCTCTACCCCCCAAGGATGGTATAGAATACTCATAACCGCTGGTGAAGCTGCAGAGATCAAAGTAGTTCTTATGGCTTAGGGGCCCAGTTCATAGTCACATGTGAGCATCTATAGCACTGCTTCCAGACTCAGGGAGTGTTGTGAAAGAGGGATTTGGGAAGAACCTAAGAGCAGAGGAGGGGACGGATGGCTGGGCAGCACTTTCCTTCTCAGTGCAATATCCTGATGGGGTGGGCAGGGAAGGCCCAGAGCCTCAGGAGGTAAGCAAACGGTCAGGTGATGGAGAGAATAGAAACTCGGACTCTTCCTGAAGGCCTCAGAACAGAAGTACAGGAAGGAATAACAATTGATGGGAGAAGGGACCCTACACCATCATAGTCCAAGGAAAACACATATTTCAAGTATGGAGCTCCCTGTAAGCCACGCAGAGAACTCCAGGGTTGCTTCTGTCCTGGGCTGTCCCACTCTGAAGTAAGCTTTCTGGTCATGAAGCTCAAGCTTTTTGTTTATTGGCTTATTTCCATTTTTTTTTTGAGTTGTTCCCTGCTCCTTGTCAGAACCCCCTCACCCATACTTCTGTTAGTAACTCCAATAAAACCTCATTGGTTTACCAAGTTAAACATAAGGGTACTCAGTATTTTGTACTGACATAGGTGAAATGATTGTGTGTGTGTGTGTGTGTGTGCATGAGTGTATACTGGTTAGTTTTAACTATCAAGTGGATACAACCTAGAATCATCTTGAAAGAATCTTAATGAAGGATCATCTAAATTAAACTGGCTTCTGAGCATGTCTTTTAGGGGTTGTCTTTCTAGTTGATGAAGGAAGACCTAGCCCATTATGGGCAGTACCATGCCCTAGGCATGAGGTCTTGAACAATGTAAGAGAGGAGGAAACCAGCTGAAAGCAAGTAAGCTAGAAGCCCTGGTTTTATTTTTTCTCTGCTCTTGACTATTGGTTTGAGTTCCTGTCCTGATTTTCTCACAATGGTAGACCATAACCTGGAATTGTAAGCCAATTAAACCCTTTCTTCTTTGACATATTTTTAGTCAGGTTATCTGTGGCTTGTGTGTGTGTGTGTGTGTGTGTGTGTGTGTGTGTGTGTGTGTGTTAGGACACGAGGAGTCCAAGGAGTCAATGTTGGATGGCCCCTCAGTCTCCCCTCACCTCATTTTTCCATGACAGGGTATATCTCATGGAACCTGGGGTACACTGATTTACCCAGAGTGGCTAGCCTAGAAGCCTGAGACATTTCCCATTTCTGCTTTACCTGCAGTTGGAATTACAGGCACCTGATACTCTGCCTGAATTTTCTCTTGGGTGCCAGGAATCTGAATTTAGATCCCCATGTCTATAAAGCAAGGACTTTACTGACTGAGCCATCTCCCCAGAACTAAAGTTTATCATTCTTGCAAACGGGTGGGATTGGTGTGGTCAGTATCTCTGCAATGTGGTCATTGGCCTTGCTGCGGATGCACAGTGTCCTGGCTGAGAGTTCAGTTATCTGCCACGTGGTCAGTGTCCATGCTATGACATCAGTGTCCCTGCTCATCACTCCTCACTGTTTCCTCCCTGTCCCGTGTGTGTAGATGGAGGAGCAAGGGCCCAGGTCCATGGGGTGGCTCTGTGTGGAGCCTCTTCACACCATATGGTACTTGTCTGTTAGCTCTGCTGCACAGTCACCACCACTGGGTGGTTTTCTTCCTTTCCAGTGCTTAGACTAGGTCTACCCCCTCATCCCAAGCTGCCTATATCTCATGGAGTTGTGTGTCTTTGGTCCTGAGATGAAGCCTGGAGAACTTGGAGAAGCCTCAGTGATCAAGGAAGCAAATCAGCCCCAAGGCAAGTCTTGAAAGAACTGGCCATAACGCCTGGGGAGGAAACCCTAAGTCAGAGACAAATAGCCGTAGCCAGCCTGCTTTGTCTACAGAGACTCTGAGATACGAAATGCTTGCTGTTTTCTATGACTTAAGCTCCAGAAGTCTGTTTGACCAGGAGTCTGACCCGTTCTGGAGTGCTTTCCAGGCCTGTATATCAAAATTGTTCCGGCCTGGGACCTATTTAAAACTAGTAGGAGATTCTAATTGATAAAGCTGGAATGAACAGAAAACTCTTTTGCTGTTAACCACCGTAGGTTTCTTTCTGATCGTAGATCCAGAGCCAAAAAGTGAGAGAGGCTCTTAGAGCTTCAGCTGGAGCTTTGGGCCTGATCAGCATTCATTCTTCTCAGAGGATCGAGGACCGGGAACATGCTACTGATGTTACTGATAATAATACTGACAGGTATTATTTGTAGAATGATGACCAAGGACTGTAATACCAGGCCACTTGCTGGAGGTTTGTTAAGAAAGGCTGGAGCACAGTCTCCTGCCCTGTATCTGTGTTTGCACACTGGCCTTAGAACAATCCTCAAGATTTCAACTCTGAGCAGCAACCCCCCAACACACACACACACACACACACACACACACACACACATACACACACACACTCACCAACTGTGACTGTCTTCTTATCACAGAAAGAGTAGAAATACTACAGTGGTACTTCTAAACCAGGTTCTCAAAGTCAGCCAGCCTCCGTTCAGGCTGCACTCAATAGCCATGTCACTCCCTCCTGGGAGTAACCCATCCCACAGGGCCAGTCCACAAAACCTTCTGGTAACAGCTGGTCATGGCTCCATGCAAAGGCCTAAGCTAGACTCCCTCCTCCCCCACCCCCCAGCACTTCCAAGTTCCTCATTTACAAATCATAAGTGAAGCTAAAAGTGGTTATCTGTAAATTAAACCTGGGAGCTTCGGTGTCCGGGTTATAAGACAGCCCATGAGGCTGGAGAGATTAAAAGGCAGAGTTTCTGTGCTTGGCTTCATGGCTTCCTCCGAGAAACAGAATGAACACCGCAGAAAGGAAAGATAAAGCTACTTCTTCTAAGCTGCTCGAATTCTTCTCAAGGACAGGTAGCTTAATCTATGATATACATAGGCCAAAGGCAAAAAGATAACGAGGCCTGGTGGGAGAGACCTTGTCACTAGGGCTTGAGGCTTGAGGACATATGGAAGTGCACGACCCTGGCTCAACAGCCTCTGATCACACTTTCATCGAGGCTGGAAACCATGATCTCTCCGTAAACACTTGCAAGCTGCTGTATTGCAGGCTTGGGAGGTTAATGTAGCAATAGACACACAACATGCAAACACCTCTTAGAGAAAGAGACCAGATACACTAGAAATACTGTTATGGTTACCTGAGCCCTCTGTAATCAGCTCAGGTGCTGGACAGCTCAAAGGCCAAGACTTGGAAAGCTTAAGAAACAGTATAGGAGGACATTCTGCCCTGGAAAAAGCGGGCTGCACACACAGAGAGGACTGAAGCCAGAAAGCTAAGGCAGCCCAAGGAAAGGCTCTGCCTGCTCTTCTTTAAAGTGGAGAGATAGCAAAAGACAAGTCCAGCACCAGGAGCCGACAGAGTGAGGGAAGCAACCAGGGCTCCAGAGGCAGGAACGAAGTTAGGGCTTTGGCGAGGCCAAAGGCATACACTCTGAGCTAAGTATAAATGGAGCTCACACAGGGGAGCTCTAAATTGCGCGGGGTCGCAGGCTCCTCCAAGCTCTGCTACTTGCTAGATATATGCAGAACAGATGGGCTGGTGGGTCCCAGACAACATGAGTGGGGCCAGCCCTCCTCAGCCTTGGAATCAGAAAGCTTCGTATGGGAAAATGAGTGGAGCTCTCAGTCTTCCTCTTCAGCCCTTGGAAGGCTGAGACCACTGTCTGCCAAGCATGGTTTGAAACCCACAAGAATGTGCCCAGAGGAATGCTCAGGGCATTTTTGAATCAGCACAGAACCTTGGGAATGGCAGATGTAGCTCATGGATGAAAAACTTGCCAGGCCTGAGCAAGACTTTAGTTCAATCCCCAGAACAACAGCCCAAACCAAAGTAAGTCCCTTAATGAACAATGGTCTTCTGTATGCCTCATCCATACTGTGAAGCCTGGAGAAGGACTTACCCAGCTATGTCACTCACAGTAAGTGATCTTCCAGGTCGGGGGCGGGGGTGGGGCAGCTCTCTGAATCAGCAGCACTGGGAGCCTATCCAACTCTGCAGGGCTGGTGAAATCATAAATATTGGAGAAGAACCTACAACCACCACTTTCCAAAAACAGCACAAGGTAAGGGTAGGTCTGTATGACCTTAGATAGAGCATGGGGCTTGGGGGTGTGACATTAAAAGTGCAGTGACAGGGCTGAAGAGACTCAGGGTCGCTGAGAGCACGAAGAGCTGAATTCTAGCTTCAGAACTCATGGGACAAAGCCTGGTGTGGTGCTCTACAATTACAACCCGACTGCTGTGGCAGAGACAGCCCAGGCATCGTGGCCTACTTGGCAAGTCCCAAGCCGGTGAGAGACCTTGTCTCAAAAATAAAACAGGGTGGAAAGTGCCTGAGAAATGATGTCTGAGGTGATCTATGGCCTCCACATGAATAAGCAGCCCATGCGCACACATACGCACACTTATGTATACACACACAAATGCACAAGTACCAGAATACTTCTGTGTATCAAAGCGTATCATCACGGCAGTGAAGAGCAGCCCAGAGAATGAGAGTAAAATATTTGGAAGCTCCCGTAGTATGCCCAAATAAAGGCTACTATCCAGAGTATGCTAAAACACCACCACCCAGTAACGACCAGGCAGAGGGGACACTTAAAAATAATCACAGACTAGAACAGACACTTTTCAAAGAAGATGAAGCAGCCAGTGCTGAAAGCATGCTCAACACTATGTTAGACATTACAACAATGCACACCGAAGCCGTGACTGGAAATTACTCCAGCCCACTCACACCACTGCAACGAAAGGGAAATAAAGGGGATTGGTGAAGGGTAGGAATGTGGGACAGTCTGTGGAATTTGCCTAGAGAGTTAAGTCAAAATTTACTGTAAGATTCAGAAATTCCCTTTTTTAAAAAAGATTTATTTTATTTTTACTTATGTATACACATGTTCAGGTACTCTGAGAAGGCAGAAGAAAGCATTGGCTGGTCTTATGGAGCTGTGGTTAGGTCACTGTGAGCCGCCTCAGAGATGTGGTTGCTGGGAACAGAACTCAGGTTCTGTGCAAGAGCAGCAGGCATTCTTAAACACTGAGTGAGCCTTCCTTCCAGCCTCTGAACAATTCTTCCAGGTATGCTCCCCCAAAGAACTTGAAAGTGAGGGGTTGGACAAGTCTGGTATAATGGGACTTACTGCAGCACCATTCACAGCAGCCCACATAGGGCAGAGCTTCCATCTTGAATAATGAAAATATTTTGTAAGCAGACAGTATAGGTAGTCGCTCAACTGAATATATAACCAACGCTACCAAACTGCACATTTAGAAATGGCTAAGAGTCTGTCTTGGTCCTATTCTATTGCTGTGGTGAAGCAACCATGCCCAGTCCCCAGTAACACATCACCTCCAACAAGGCCACACCTCCTAATCCTTCTCAAACAGTTCCGCTAACCGGGACCAAGCATTCAAGCATGTGAGCATATGGGGCTAGTACTGCCTACTCCTCCTGCTCTGGGGACTGAAGCACAGTTCTCTCTTGGGATGTTTCCACATCCTGTCATCTTGCCTTTTATTCCCTTCAGGAGTTTCCTTTAACTTTTCAATTCCTAGAGAATTCCTGACTGTCAGCTACGCCAGCATAGCTGACTGAGTTCCTTGGATTGGCGGAGGGATGAGGGAGAGAGAAAGAAAGACAAGGAGTCATCTGGTAAGTACCAAATGCTGTATTTTCAACTGGGTAGCTCCCTTTTATACTCCTCACAAAACAGGAACACAAACAGGAACAGGAACAAAACAGGAACAAGGAGATACACTTGACAGCCTATCACCTAAGTTTGTATTTCTCCTTGAGCAGTCTTCTGGGGGAAATGCATAGCGATGGGGGAGTGGGCATAACAGCATAGGTGCAGAGGATGGTGACTCACACCTGACTTCAACATTGCAATCCCTGTGCTCTCCTCTCCCTCAGACTGTATGTTTTATGTTTCTCTTTGCCCTGCTTGTTCCTATTCATGGCATATGTGCCTAAGAGTGAGCACCAGTAACCATGTGACCAGTCAATATCAGGCTGTCTTGAAATCTCCTCTACCAATGACATTAATCCAAAACTCTTCACTTTAGCCTCAGGTAGATTATTTGGACAAGGGCGGGAAGCAGACATATTCTTTGCCAAAATATTACAAGAACACTCTCTAGGCCAGTTGCTAATATTTATCCCTTCTGAAACTTTTTGTGCTGGGCTTCAAGAGGCCACCTTGCTCTTAGCACTATTGTCTTACAAGATCCTACTTGGATGGCTCATTAAGTCCAGATTAAAGTATTCAATCATTTTTTCTGGTCCAAAGTCCCAAAGTCTTCCCTTATTTTTCCACCAGCATAGTCAGACCTATATTGCAGCAATTCTCAAGTCCTGGTCCCAACCTCTGTCTCAGTTTCTGTTCTTTTGCTATAATGAAACACTATGTCTAAGGCAGCTTAAAAAGGAAGCATTTAATTGAGGACTTGTTTGCAGTTTCATAGGGGTAGTCCATGAGCATCATGCAGGGAGCATGGTAACACACATGAGCACATGATGACACATGAGCACATGATGACATCATGAGCATGGTAACACACAGGCAGGTATGATGTTGGAGAAATACCTGAGAGCTGACATCTGATATGAATGTTTCAGGGGCGGGGGAAACCGGCCTGGCATGGGCTTTTGAAACCTCAAAGCCTGGCCCCAGTGATTTACCTTGTCATGGTTTAAATAAGAATGGCCCTGATCAACTAATATATTTGAAAGCTTAATCACCAGGGAGCTGTACTCTATGTGAAAGGATTAAAAGGATTATAAAGTATGTCACTGGGGGTGAGTTTTGAGGTTTCAAAAGCCTGTGCTAAGCCCAGAGTCTCCTTCTCTGCCTGTGGATCAGGATGTAGCTCTCCACTACCACTCTGGTGACTTCCTGCAGCTGCCATGCTTCTGGGCTTCTGACTATAACGACAGTGGACTAAACCTCTGGAACTGTAAGCAAGCCCCCAGTTAAATGATTTCTCTTATAGTTGTCCTGATCATAGTGTCTCTTTACAGCAATAGAATATGTGACTAAGACACACCTCCTCCAACAAGGCCACACCTCCTAAGCCTTCCCAAATAGTTCTGCTAACTGGAGGTCATACATTCAAACAAATGAGCCTGTGGGAGCCATCTTATTCAAACCACCACAGGGGGCAAATGTATCCTCTCCTACCCCCTCTCTGATCGTTAGCCTAACTGTTATACCCACATCATTTTCCTTGTTACATCATATACATCCTCGATCTTGAGTGATCATGGCTACACCTCTTTTTCCACACTTGCTGTTCCAGAACCATCTCATGGTAGAGTTGGAAAGCTTGTGGCTATTGGTGACAGTCCTCTTCCCTTTGTCTCATGTTTTAATTATTTGTGTTATAGTAAGCAATGGTGCTTCATTTTTTTTTAATGGCCATACAACAATTCTTCATGCAGAGATATCACCGTGTACATTTGGATTGCTTCTCCTTTTTTGTTTATAGTGATCAAAGCTACTGGGAACTTACGTGTGCAAGTTTTCCTGTGGAAGTTATTTCTATTTCTCAAGGGAGCAGCAATAGGGTGTATCCTAGCCTCTTAACATGATGACTCTGCTCAACTCAGTGCTTTCTAAGATGGAGTACCAGTTGCATCTCACCAGGGTCCCAGACCCTGCTTCAGAATGTTTTCCATGACCACCACTTTGGAGAACGAATGGGTCTTCCTCAGAACCTCAAGCAGAGTCAGCCTACGGCTCAGCAACCCTACCGGAAGTGCTTTGGGTGGGAACCAAACAGCTGTGTACACAAAGGCCTGTGAGGGAAGATCAATAAAGCATTATTCATTATGGCCAATGGGAAAGACTCTGGTGTATTACAGGGCCAGAGATGCAGGTTCCTTTTCCAGGAACATCTTGAGTAGGTAAATTCAGAGAGGGAAAGTGGGCTGGCAATTGCTTGACCTTGGGGATGGGCAGATGGGACCGTTCAGCAGCAAATTTCCTTGTGGGGTAGAGCAGGAGGATGGTGGAAAGGTTCTAAAATTAGAGTGAAGCCAGAGTCACACAGCTTTGTAAACATACTAAAAACCACTGGACCATGATCTTTAAAAGGATGAGTTTCATGCTGTGTCAACTATGAACCTATTTAGGGAGGGAGGGAGGGAAGATTAAGTTCTCTGTCTATGTTTCATTACAATGTCTTTTCCCTACACATGGCTGAGATTCAGCTTTAGCTTTTAACTTTCCCTTCCTCCATCCCTCTCTCCCTCTCACACGACTGTCTCTGTCCCTTTCCCCTCTGGCTTTCAACTTCCCATTTTCTGGTTGTCAAAAGAGACCAAAAAGTCTCTTCAAAAGAGACCAAGTAAGAATTATCCCCGATGTGAAGGAACTCTATTGAAGTTTCAAGCAGTGTTGCAGGGGAGCCAGCCTGGTGTCTAGAAGCAGAGCAGGGAGAGCTCTGTGGGTCTCATTTTCCTCTGGTTGGAGATTCACATGGATGTGAGTGACATGTTACCTCAGAGTGTCATAGCTTCCCAGAACTCTAGCTGATTCTGGAAAACCTGGCCCTAGGTCACCTCAGGAATAGGGTCAAATGGTTAAGCTGGTGAGGGAGGGAGCTAAGCCTAGGAAAGAAATGGCTGAGACCTTGCCCTCTGGCCAGAGGCACCACCCTAGCATGAACCCAAATATTACAAATAACGGACATATAAACTGAGGCAGAGGCCTTGGATACAGTCACCCTCTAAGACAAGCATTCTAGAAATTCTTAGTGCTGCCTGAAGAATGATGCATGACAGGCCCCATAGCTCCAGTCACAGTTGTTGGACTGTCTTAGTAAGGGTTTTACTGCTGTGAACAGATGCCATGACCAAGGCAGCTCTTATAAGGACAGCATTTAACTGGGCCTGGCTTACAGGTTCAGAGGTTCAGTCCATTATCATCAATGCAGGAGCATGGTAGCATCCAGGCAGGCATGGTGCAGGAGGAGCTGAGCGTTCTGCATCTTCATCTGAAGGCTGCTAGGAGAAGATTGGCTTCCAGGCAGCTAGGGTGAGGGTCTTAAAGCCCACACCCACAGTGACATACCCACTCCAACAAGGCCACACCTCCTAACATTGCCACTCCCTGGGTCAAATATATACAAACCATCACATAGATGCTGTCTAAAGATGAAGGAGGCTCCAAGCACACTGGTTTTGCTTCTTAAACTATGCACGTTGTTCTCTTTTTGTTTTTCAGGATGGAAAATGTGTCATCAATCCCTCTTCACTAACACTGTGTGGGACCAGGTCACACATCGTGTTTCCTTCTCTTGCCCGCTCATCTTACGCTCAGGAATACTTATTTGACATCATAATATTTCCCCCAAAGCGCCTACTGGAGAAGAACAGGCTTGCATCTACCCTTTGCTGTACCCTCCCCCTTTGCTGATATTGTCTGTTACACTCAAGTTCACCCACCATACCTTGCATGAGCTTCTTTTCCTTGTGTTCTTCCTTCAGTTCTAGACCTAACAAGCTTTGAACAGTAGTTTCTTTCTACAAGAGCAAGAGTCCCTGAGAGACAATGGGACTGTGTGTGTTCTTGCTTTTAAAGAATGGTGTTTTGTGGTCCTGAGGGACTATTTTTCTTTCTGAGCATGTCATGGTGTGGGAACTGGTTCCACCTTTGGGTTCTTCATGTAGGATGTTTAGATGGGTTTCTGGATGAAACTTTGGCTCAGTCCACCCAGCTCTTAGACATGAAGTGCCTTCATGCTGTGTATCCACTCATGCCTACATGTGCAACATTACTGCAGGTAACAGAGCAGGTAACATGGGAGTGGGTAGCCTATCCTGCGTGCATCCCTCTACTGGGCCTGGAGATGCCTGATGGTTGGAGATAGTTACCCAAGAGGAGGTGACATGATGTGAGCTTTTCATTTGTGGTGTGTCCTTGAACGGATCGGCCAAATAGTGAAGGGGTGTGAGATTAAGACAGGCTACTAGAGGAAAGGCCAGACCAGTGACAGGTATATGGGGTGGGGGTGTGTGTTACAGACAGTGAGGTTGAGCGGGTGTCAGGGTCTGCTCAGGCAGGAGGCAGATACCTGAATGTGTTTGGAATGGGGAGGGGCTTCTTATTAGAGACAGAATCTTGGAATTGAAGAGGAGGCATAGAAGGGAGGGCGATGTGGCCTGAGCACTGGGAGCTGGAAGGAGAGGGGAACGACTTGAGAGCTGAGAAGGCAACTTTGGGAGGCTTTAAGTCAGGGTGTGGCAAGACTGTCACTGTGTCTAAAAGTATTATGATGGAGCCACTAGGAACAAACAGTTTGAAGAACAGGAGAGAAGCAGGAAGGCTGTGAAGGTTACTGCAGAGGTCCCAGCATGAAATAAAGGGTGCTGAATTGGGCAGTGCAGCTAGAACCAGCACACAGTGGTGCGCTAGATGTTGGGGGTAAACCAGTGGGAGGGAGGTGGGTTCCATGGAGGCAGAAAGGGAGTGAGGGCTGAAGAAGATGCTCTCTGCTCTGTTCTCATTAGAGTTTGATGATCTCAGCAGCGGGGCTTGTGGAGGGTATAGCTTACACACGCATGTGTCCAGCATGTGTCACGGAGCTTAGCCCATTTCATACTGCATGTACCAATAGTGGCAGAATGCACTCTGACTCCAAACCCCTTTCAGCAGTTCCTTACACCTGCAGGTATAAGTAGTGGCCAGCAGTGGCCAGCTCCACCAGATCCTCAGAAGCTGCTTGACATGGAGATTCTATGTTAGATGTTCCTCCACCGCTTCCATGACTTGCACCACAACGTCATCCACTGTTGATGAAAACGGAGAAGGAGGAAGAGATGGAAACTGCAGAGACAGAACTAGACACCTGGGCTCCCTCTTCGGCTATCAGAGTATTGAAAAGATGGATGCCCTGACACCTCAAGTTAGTATTTCTCCAGGAGTCCTCTGCTGGAAAAAGAAACGGCTCATAGCATGGGCTCAGCAAGAAGAGGACCATGTTTCTAACATGGGATTACCTTGCTGGAGAGACTGAGAACTCAGACACCAGTGGACAGGAGATCACCCCCATGGGTCTGTCTGTTCACTGATCCACATCTGTTTCTATTTATACTTTTCTTCCATCTCAGGACATCAAAGACTGACTGACTTGTGGGACTTGAATCTCTTTGCCCCTCTTCCCAGTGTTGCCCCATTAAATTCATCTTCTTGATCTACTTTCCTATATTAATTTGGCTCCTTTAATTGGCTTATTAAGGAAGATTGGCCAAATAGGGGGCACACCTGTGCTCCCTGAGCCTGGTAATACATATGGTGTTCCCTTTATTCCCATTCAGGACTCCCATATCAGTCAAGCCCTGGTCCCCCCTCACTATGGCCTTCTGTAAAATCTTAGTCAGCTTGGGCCCTCAGGTAGCTTTTTACCACAAAACATCATTCAATAGGACTAAGTGGTTTTGTTTGAAAAATGCCACACTTCTCCAGTGAGTAGTACCCTGAAAGGCTCAGGCCCTACTGAGCACCAGGCGATGGGCTTGAAGACAGAGAGATAAAAGTTACTCTATGTGAACAAGAAGAATGTTGTGGAATGCTGTGTCTGAGCAAGACATAGTCTGCCTTCGAAGTGATCTGGGCCCATCAGTGTTTCATCAGAGCAGAGGGGTTCACAGGGACCTACCCCTCTCTGTGAATATCAGAAAGTATAATAGTTACTGGGAGAAATATCTTCTTCAGTGGTGTAGCCCATTGTAAGGTATCCAAGGTCCTGTAAGTAATCCCTCCCCATGTTCTTGTAAGTAATCCCAATTAAACTTACTGAGTCATCATAAAAGACGTGGAGGGTGCTCAGGTAGATCCCAGGAAGAGTACAAAGTCACCCAGATGACATTCTGCCTCGGTGTTTTCATAAAAACAAATCTAATAAGTGAAGTAAACACAAGAGAAGGCTCTGGCCTCAAGACCACGATCTTTATAGTGAGAGAAATGAAGATATCTAAATGCCTTATGGCACCCTGGTCATCCCAGCAAGGTAGGGTTGAGGCAGGGTTACTGGTTCAAGACTATCCAAGGCTACATAGCAAGAGACCCTGTCTCAGAAAAGAGAAAGAAAATACCTTAATGAGAGTTAGGGTTTCCTGTTTCATTTGAATTTATAAAACACACACGCTACTATCACCCACTAAAACCAATCTGTGCTTAGCGTGGGCTTTCTTTAGTGACTTTATTTTTCTGTCATTTTATTGCTGTACTTCTGAAGAGCACCCCTTTCCATCAACCAGGCCTCATGTTCTCTCCTGACACCAATCCACCTCAGCAACTGATCTTTTTGAGGTAGTCTGCTTGCTCCCCAAAGGAGAGACAGCTGACAGTTTCCAGAATATCTCCCAGCAATCAAAGGCACCCTCTCAGTGGCTTTCTCTGCTTCTGAATCACCCTCACTCACTGCCTGGGATTTCCTGACAAGACAAACTCAGATGCCCCTAATCCCTGGAGCATTCCCAGCAGGTGTCTGCATCTGTTTGCTGCCTTGAAACCAAAACTCACTCGCCTTCCATCTTCTGATGCCTCAGGCTTGACACACCCTGGAGACAGATGCTCAGGGCTGTGAGAAAGACAGCCTTTATATTCAGAAAGGAAAAGATTAAAAACTCAGAGCTCCTCCTGCACGGTAGTGAACACCTGAAGAGACTCGATCTGATATGACTTCTTTTCTAAAAGCTTGATTATGCTTTGAAGTCCCAGAGTTGAGTTTTTGAGTTCCGTTTCAATGAGAGAAGCAATCACTTTTAACCACTGACATTTCTTTTCAGCCCCACATTTATCTTTAAGTTTAAAAACAAAACGAGCTGTGAGTAAGGTGAAGAGCTAGGTGTATGCCTTAAATACGAGAGCTGAGGTTGGGGAGATGCCTAGCTGAGCAAGCAAGCTGCCTTCCATGCAGCTATGAAGACCTGAGTTGGGTCCTCAGCACACACATACCGAAATTCTGGGCAAGTGCATTTCTGCTTGGGAGGTAGACATGTAGATTCCAGCAGCTCACTGGACAAGGGCCTAGGCCAAAAAGGGGTCCTCAGTTCCCAGTAAGAGACACTGTCTCCAGAAACAAGAGAGTTGAGTGCTGAGGACTGACGCCTGAGTTGTCTTCTGGCCTCTACCTGCACAAGCACACACAAACACATATGCACAGTGTACGAAAGCTGTGCGTGCATGTGGTGTGTGTGTGTGTGTGTGTGTGTGTGTGTGTGTGAGGGGGGAGGGAGAGGGTAAAGAGGAAGAGGGAGAAGGAGAGGGAGAAGGAGAGGGAGAGAGGGAGAGAGAACAAAAGCAGTAAGGTTATACACAAGTGAAAAGGTGCACTCTGCATTTACCGTCTAGATGTTCATTTACATAAATGATGTCATTTCTGTGAGCACCTGTGTGACAGGGAAGGTCAAGGACAATGTTGGATGAGACAATCAACCTTGAGGACTGTGAGAACATCCTCTCTGCTTATTAGTCATCAATTCATAATCAGTTGACGGACAAGCATCTAGGCTGGCTCCGTTTCCTGGCTATTGTGAGTCGATCAGCAATGACACTGAGTGTGGAGGCATGCTGGTTGCAGGAGATGAAGTCCTTTTGAGTACATTCCCAGGAGTGGTCCAGCCGGATGACATCAGTACTATTATCAACTTTCTGAGGTGCCTCTACATGGATCTCCATCACGATTGCATTTATTTAGACTCTCCTAGCTGTGGATAAGGAAGGGTTCCTCCCTCTCAACAGCCTCACCAGCGTTGGGTGTCATTTGTTCTTGATGAGAACCACTCTGAGTGGGTGAGGCGCAGCCTCCATGTAATTTTAATTTTCATATTGCCAATGACTAGAAGGTGGAGAATGTTGAATTTTAAAAAATCTTTATATAATATAGATCTCTCTCATACACACACATACACATACATATATACATTCACTCACACACACAGACATACACAGACAGACAGACAGACAGACAAATACACACACACATATACTCACACATACACACATACACATGTATACACACATATTCATTCCTACACACACAAACATACACAGAAAGACAGACACATACACACTCACACAAACAGACACACACATACACACATAGACACTCAGACACACAGACAGACAAATAAATACAAACATACACACACATACTCATACACACTCACGGAGATACACATAGACACATGGACAGACACACTCACACAGATTCACATATATACTCACACGTACACACACACAAAGACACACATACAGACACACACATATTCACACACAGACATACACAGAGACAGACACACACTCACGCACACACAGACTCTCTCTCTCTCTCTCTCTCTCTCTCTCTCTCTCTCTCTCCCTCTCTCTCCTCTGCTGATGGGTAGTTGACACAGACCCTCCTCCACCATTCTGTAGCTGCTCCTTCACTCTGATGAGTTCTTCTTTTGTGTGTAGAAGTTTTTATTTTTATACAGTTCTATATGTCAATTCTTAGGATTTTTTCTTGGGCTATTAGAGTCCTTTTATTATTTAAAGATTTATGTTATTTGGTGTGTGTGTGTGAAACATGTACATGAGTGCAGGCGCCTATAGAGACCAGAAGAAGGCACCAGATCTCCCAGAGCTGGAATTACGGGCAGTTGTGAACTGTCCAGTGTGGTGCTGGAAACTGAAGTTGGGTCCTCTGAGGGAACAGCAAGTGCTCTCAACCACAAAGCATCTCTCCAGCCCCCTGGAGTCCTCTTAGAAAAGCTTTGCCAGTGCCAGCATCCTGAAGTGATTTGGGATACAACATTCATGGCCCAGTTAACTTTTTTGAGCATAAATATCCATCTCCATCCTTTTCTTCTGTAGTTTTTCTCTTTAAAACATCACCCCAACACACCGTGGATCAAACCATTGCTGAGATCACTGATCGAAAGAAGAGTAGCTCCCCTTAAATAGCAGTATCCAGTGTGCCTGGCCCTTGCTTCCCTGGCTATGAGCTGGATCTATGGTAACTCCATCCACTTGAGGACCATAGATTCTTGGAGATACTCTAGATGAGTCAGTGAAGCCATTTCCACCAGGCAGCAGCAGTTCAGTGCATGTTGCTAATAAGCACGCCTTGACTTAAGCAGTGTGATGGTTTGTATATGCTCAGCCCAGGGAAAGACACTATTACAAAGTGTGGCCCTGTTGGAGTGGGTGTGTCACTGTGGGTGTGGGCTATAAGACCCTCATCCTAGCTGCCTAGAAGCCAGTATTCTGCTAGCAGCCTTCAGATAAAGATGTAGAACTCTCAGCTCCTCCTGCACCATGCCTGCCTGGATGCTGCCATGCTCCCACCTTGATGATAATGGACTGAACCTCTGAACCTGTAAGCCAGCCTCAATTAAATGTTGTCTTTATAAGAGTTGCCTTGGTCATTGTGTCTGTTCACAGCAGTAAGATTCTAACTAAGATAGAAGTTGGTACCAGGGACTGGGATATTGCTGTGATAAGCCTGACCATGCTTTTGTTTGGAAGAATGTGGATTTGGGGACTTTGGATTTGGAAAGCAGTAGAATGCTTTAAATGGGGCTTAATGGGCTATCCTAGTAGGAATACGGAACACTTTGTTACTGAGAGTGATTTGAATTGTGCTCACCTGGCCCAAGAGGTCTCAGTGAAGAATTTCAATATGTGGCCTAAAGACTGTTTTTGTGGTATTTTGGTGAAGAATGTGGTATTTTTTGCCTTTGTCTGAAGAGTCTGCCTGAGGCTAAGGTGAAGAGACTCAGATTAATTGTACTGACACAGGAAGTCTCAGAAATGCCCATCATAGACTTTGTTCTCTGGTTAAGTCTCATGAAGAACATTTTAAACAAGCATAGCAAGCTGAGATAGGAAAAATATAAAATATATGGTTTGAATATTAAAGGGGCACCAGAAAGTGAAATGGAGCGGAATCCTGTGTTCAAGGATATTAAAATTGAATTAAGGGAGTGGTGACTTTGGGGGCAAAATCTCACTCAGCTAAGTTTAGGTCCAGGCATGGTAGTACAAGCCTTTAATCCCAGGAGGCAAAGACAAGCAGATCTCTGAGTTCAAGCCCAGCCTGGAACAAGTTCTAGGTGAAGAAAAATTTAAATCTAGGCTTGGTGGACCACACCTTTAATCTCAGTGCTTAGGAGACAGGCATTCAGATCTCTGAGTTCAAAGTCAGTCTACACAGCAAGTTCCAGGACAACCAAGCTTAGGCAGTGAAGGAGTTGAAAAACAGAAATCTGGTGATGATGTATAGAACAAGGGGCCATGTTCCAGCCCCAGCAAGCAGCAGAACTTGACAGGTTTGACCACACGGCTGTGGTTTTAGGAGTCCAGAATAGAAGGGACTACTGGGACAGTTGATGCTGGTTAACTTGAGCTAAGAAATTAGTGGTGGTTAAGAAGAGACCAACATCACTGAGGTGAAATCTTCAGGGAAGTGTTTTGTGAGAGCACAAAGAAGTTGTGTTCCAGAAATACCCAAGGTTGTACCTCCTGCAGCAGCTGTACTTGGTAATGTGTAAGAGTCACCCAGGTGGTACTGGTTTTGACGGCATGAAGGCATCATGAAGAACAGATGAGGCTTGGCACTGTGAGAGACCGTGGAAGGCCATTGGTGAAGGTGGAGCCTCAGTTGCAGTTGATGACCCAGGACTGAAGGGGTCATGCAGAGGAGTTGGAGCTTGGCACCATGAAGAGAGCCTATGCGAGGCTATTGGTGAAGCCTAGTTGCAACAGAAGACCCGAATGTATTGGAGATGCCAGTACCATGGGATGACCACCAAAACAGCAGCAGCAGTGGAGTGGATCAACCTGAGCTTAGAGTGCTACAGAGAGCAGAGCTGGAGAAGTGACGCCAGCCCTTAGGAGGAGCCCAGAAGATCATGTGTGGATTGAAACAAGAAGCTGTAACATTAAAGTTGCCTTGGAGACTCCAAGATGTTTGAGATGCCAGAGCCATCCAAGATGTTTAAGATACCAGAGCCATGAGGTATCTTCTGAGGAAAGTTGCTAACAGGGAGTGGAACCAGCCCAGGAGAAAGAAGTTTGTTGCAGTCAACAAAGATGAAAAAGGAGTTGGAGATCTGAAGACCACTTTGAAGTCAGCCATGGAGATGAAGAGTTTGGACAGCTGGTTTCCTGTCTTGCTTTGGGGATTACAGTTAAGTGATTGGATGAATCTCAGAAGAGACTTTGAACTTTGGACTTTTAACATTGTTGAGACTGCTATAGTCTATGAGAACTTTAGAAGTTGGACTAAACATATTTTTTATTATGCTATATTTAGGTATGGCCCCCATAGACTCATATGTTTGGACAAACCTACGGGGACCAGGGAGTGGAATGTGATGGTTTGTATAGGCTCAGCCCAGAGAGTGGCACTATTAGAAGGTGTGGCCTTGTTGGAGTAGGTGTGTCACTGTGGGTGTGGGCTATAAGACCCTCATCCTAGCTGTCTAGAAGCCAATATTCTGCTAGCTGCCTTCAGAAGAGGATGTAGAACTCTCAGCTCCTCCTGTACCATACCTGCCTGGATGTCACTGTGTTCCAGTCTTGAGGATAATGGACTGAACCTCTGAACCTGTAAGCCAGGCCTGATTAGATGTTGTCCTTATAAGCATTGCCTTGGTCATGATGTCTGTTCACAGCAGTAAAACCCTAACCAAGACAAACAGTTTTGAAATAAAAAATGAAGTAGGCAGTGAAGGGCTGTCTATCGTGAGGTCAGGATTTTCTCTTCTAGTCTAAAACAGACTGTGCAGTTTCTGAAACTGTGTGCAGACATCTGCAAGTGGGCTCCATTGCCAACATTTGATTCCATGCTGTAAGGCAGAGATTGTGTTTGCCCAGCCAATGTCTGATGTCTTCCCTTCTTCCTGAGACAAAGTCTTACATTATTGCAAATAATAATAATAATAACAACCCAGTTATATAAAATCAATTCTCTCTCTCTCCTCTCTCTCTCTCTTTCTCTCACTGGGGATTGAACCCAGGGCTCCAAGCATTAAGCATGCTAGGTGAGCTTTCTATTACTGAGCCCTGAGTCCACATTTCTTGGCCTCCACTGGAGCTGGTTCTGGTTGGGGCTTGGTGCTGGCCAAGGAAGGTAAGCAGGAGAAACAACAGTTTCAAATGCACCTTAGGTGAGAGATACACCGCTCATTTCCTTTGATCTCTGACTTTGTTGTCTCTGTGGCATGCATCTATGATGGCTGGACACTAGCAGTTATCCTGAACCATAAGATTGCCTTACTGGAAGCCATTCACTAAGAATGCTGGAACGGAGGGAGCATCAGGAGTAAGCCAGGACTGCCTTCTTAGGACTTGTTTATGTGAGATAAAAATATTCCCTACCTTCTTTAACCTGCTGTCTCCGCACTTCTGTTTTAAGTGGGTGAATCTAATCCTTACTGACTCCTTCCACTGTGCTAAGATACAAGAAATGCCACATTCTTGCCCCCGTACCAACCAACGATACATTTTAAGTCTCATCAAAATAGTAAGAAATAGTAGATAATTTCTGGACCTCATGCTGGGCAGAGGACACATAGTAAGTGTTTCTCCATTGCTGTAAAAAATATTAACGTGGTGACAGCCTTGTAAGGAGAAAAGGTTAGGTTGAGTTCACATTTCGGGAGGGCCCAGTCCACAGCACAAGGCAGAGCCCTGAAGCCAGAGAAGAAGAGAAAGACTGGAAGGGTGGGAGTCCCCAGTCCCTGCAGGGCCCAGCTTTCAGTGACTCGAGATCTCTCGGTAAGTTCCACCTCCTACAGGCTCTGTTGGGTGAGACTTTTCTTGGGGAGGTATAACACAGTAAACTCTCCTCAGGAGTATGAATAAGCAGTCACTTGAAGAAGCCTGGGGGACTCAGAGGCAGCTGGGTCACTGGAAAGCCCACCTGGCATGATGACAGCTTACATACATGGCATCTTACATCCCTGGATGCCTCTGCTCAATTTGCAGGCAGTTCCACGTGTTTGAGACTCTCCTCTCTGCAGCTCAGCTGGTGAGGCTCCTCCCCCCAGCAGCTGCTTACTGTCTCTGCAGCTCAGCTGGCCAGCCCCCCCCCCCCAGCTGCTTACTGTTACTATGTTACTATAAAGCTGGGGAGGGTTGGGAGGGGTGGTGTGAGAATCTTACACCTTTCTGCTTTCCCAGACGTGTGAAGTTTATTTACTAACTGGGTCTCATGACCCTCCAGGCTCCTTTTTGGAATGTTTCCACTCAGAAGTATTGCTGTACAATCTGTCCACGGAGACTTCTGCTCTCTTTTGTCACATGCACCCCTAGAGGAACTATAAGGTCCAAGCTTCTCACTTTGGGTCGATGATGGTAGGAAGGATGCTTACTCAGAGGAATGGAGCCATACAGAACACCCAGGCTTTACATGGGCACCATGATCTTTGCCCACACATTACTCTATCCACTCAGGGACCTTTGGGCTCCGGCCCTTCTCGTGACTTAGGAGTGCTTCTCTTTGCCAAGGCCCCAGAAGCCCCTCTGCTCTACACTCTTTATGTCCCCTGCCCACCCACCCTGTCAACCTATAATCTAAGGGCAGATGGACACAGAAGAGAGGACATTCAGCCTTGATCAGAGTATCTGAGTTTGCCCTTCCACCATGTGTATGCAGGAGAGGGCTCTACATTTCTATGGGTCTATAAAGGCCTAGAAGTTCTCAACCTGTGGGTTGTGATCCCCCATAGAGCTCGATATCAGATCCCCTGCATATTAGTTATTTACACTACAAGGAATAACAGTAGCAAAACTACAGTTGTGAAGTGGCAATAAAATAATTTTATGGTGGGGGTGTCAACACAACATGAGGAACTGTATGAAAGGGTGCCAGCGTTAGGAAGGTTGAGAGCTCCTGGCCTGGATGGATAGTGAGGCAGGAATATACGCGAGGTATTTGGTGTTAAGAATTATCCCTCCTGTTGAGAGTCTCAGAGGTTAAACTATGCTTTCCCCAAGTAAGTGCTTGTTAATAAGTCATCCTATTCATTTTAAAAATTAAAACCTTGTTAATATATCTTTTCCTTATTATCAACTCTCTTTGAGAATATCACTGATTGACACTTCAATGTCCAACTAGATCTGCCCTGTTCTTCCAGAAGTTTGCAGCTTGGAGAATTGAGAGATAAGAGACACATGAAAGGATGAAGAAGAAAATCAAGGTGACTTAAGACAAGCTTCCGGTGTCTGTGATATTGCTCTGAAAGAAAGCTCAGTGATGGCTTGCCTTCCATATCAGACAGTTAAAGTCACTGTGTCTCTGTTAGATCAGAAGGAAAAAAAAAAGCAGTAACATGTGTCCCCAAAACAGAAATCTGATCTCTTATGGTCTAATGTCCAGGTCTGAAGGGTGTTGACTGTGTATCAGTGCTTCCAAACTTCTCGTGTACAGCCATGTCCCTGTGTACATGCATGTATGCATATGTGTAAGCACACATGTGTAGGTGCATATAGAGTCCAGAGATGGATGTCAGGTCTTCCTTAGTCACACTCCACCTTTGTTTCTAAGACACAGTCTCCCTCCACCTGGAGCTCACAAATTAGCGATTATCTCTCAATTCTCCAAGCTTCAAACTTCTGTAAGAACAGGGCGGGTCTAGTTGGACATTGAGGTGTCAATCAGTGATATTCTCAAAGAGCTGGCCAGTGAATGTGCCTGTCTCTGCCTCCCCAGTGCTGTGGTCACAGGCGAGGGGCTTCACGCCCAGCTTTTCTCATGTTTGCATAGCAAGAACTTCGCTAATTTAGTCATCTCGGTCCTTGCAAATAGCTAGTACTAGCTTTTAAGTTCATGTCGAGAAAGATATTTCACTCCTTAAAGACTTGATTATTTTGTTTCTGAGACAGGGACAGAACTAACTAGAATTAATTAATAATTAATTATTAACAGTAAATTATTAATTAATTAATTAATTCCCATCTGCAACACGTAAGGCCAACTGTGTTAACATGAGTGTTGAGAGGCTAGTCATATCGGCATTAATGAGCCCTTTGGGGGCATCACAACCCACATGTTGAGATCAACTAGATTCACAATTAATTATTAATTCACAATCTAGCCCAGGCTGACCCGAAACTCACGTTCTTCCTGCCTTAGGCTTAGGAGTGCTGGGATCATAAGTATATGCCACCCAGGCTGGCCAAATTTCCAGTCATTGTAATGAGAGTAGCAATTTTCTAGTCAGGAGCTCCACCTCTGTTTCCCCATCTGCGCCATGTAAGGCCATCTGTGTTAACATGAGTAGTGAGAAGCTAGCCATGTTAGCATGAACCACTTAATGTGTGAGGTGCTTTGAGGAGAGGAGTCCACAAAGCAGCCGTTGTTGCCATTGAGATAATAAAGACTGAGCCTGGGGGCTCTTGGTGGGTATGAACTCCAAGAGATCACGTCCTGACAGGCTCACCCTCTGCAGCTCCCTGCCAGCCTCATACGCCTGTTCTTGGAGCAGGTTGTGGAGTTCAGGCCTCTTTGGCTTCGCAGGTCTAATGATGGTCTCCAGGCTGCAGCTGTTGTTGAACTTGGAGCCTACTTTGGGCGTTCCCATGCACAGAACTGGTTCGTCTGCTCCCTCTCCCACCTGGAGAGCAGGAACCAAGGCTGGCGCACAAAACATCATTTGCTTGTTCCAGGAAAATTCCCTAAGGCCTTATGTTCTCAAAGTGCCGCCACCTTGTGAGGCTACCCAGTGAGAAAGCCTTTGGAGGTCCCAAGGCAGCTAAGCTATGCCATCCTCTCACGCCCTGTCCTGGACTACTAAGTGTCTTTACTAAATAAAGTGTGATGGATAGAGCCCTACAACAGCTCAAATACGTACTCCTAGTGAGAGGGCAGCACTGAGGGAGAAGCCCTGGCCTCTGAAGTTGAAATATGTTTGAACCCTGACCACTCACAGGTGATGGAGACAGGACCAGCTACTGATGAAGTTCCTGGAACTGTCAAGAGGGCTGTTTTCCCTTCCCTACCACGTTACTGTGTGTTCCTTTCTACAAGTCTCTGACTATGGTGGTGTGCCTGAGAGCCACCCTCAGGAGCTCCCACAACTGCCTGTTACCTTGACCTAAAAAAATATCATTAGGGCTGAGAGTGGCTTGGTTGGTAGAGTGCTTGCTTAGCATGCACCAAGCCCTGGGTTTCCTCTCTAGCACCACATACACTAGGCACGATGAGGCACGCTTGTAACCCTAGTACTTGGAATGTAGAGGCTGGAGGGTAGGACTATGCTCATCAGAGTTTGAGGTACATAAACTACATAATACTCTATCTCCAGAATCAAGGGAGAGCATCTTCTAGGACATTCTTTGTGATATGGCAATACTGAGATAATTCCAAGTCTAGGTTTTCCCTAGACATCCTGCATCTTATGCTGGATTCCTCTGGGACAGAGCCATGGGTTTCCTTGGTGAAGATAAATTATAAAGGTAGCCAAGTGTTACTGGGCCATGGAGGAAAGGGGAGGGGACATCAGACACCTTGAGTGTGAGTCCTCAGACAGTGTGTAATTACCTTGTTAGACTGTAGATGGAGAGCAGAGAGGATTAAGGGAATGTGTGAGGAGATGGACTGGAACCAACAAAAGTCCCTTTGCCCAACGGGCCCCCAGTTCACAGTCTGAGGGTTAGGGATAGGTCAAGCCCTGTCCATAACAGATTCGAGTGCAGAAGCAATTCATAAAATATGTTTTTGCATTTATGGTTCCAGAGGGTTAGAGTCCATAATGGCACAGTGACTGGATGGTGGTAGGTATCCAGAGCAGCAGCTGAGAGCTCACATCTTACTCTATAATCAGGAGGCAGAGAGAAACTAAATCAAATTGCCACAAGTCTTTTGAAATCTCAAAGCCTACCACATCTCTTCCAACAAGGCCACGCCTCCTAATCCTTCTCAAACAGTTCCACCAGTTGGGGACCAAATATTTAAGCCTGTGTGTGGATGGGAAGCCATTCTCCCTCAAACTCTGACAGGGACTGACTAAGGCTTAAACTGTACAGGCTCTGCTTGAGTGACCTGAGCGTGTGACCTGCTCAGGTGCATGTTCTCAGGCTGGGCTGTGACAACGGAGTTTTGCAGCTCACTAAAGAGCGGAGGACCACAGTTGACTTCCATCACTCGGCGCGCCCATGCTTGCTGGTTTCAAGCTGACAGTGTGAGGTCACTGACCAAAATGAAGGGAAGATAAGAGTGGGCACACCACCACAAGGGTAACTAGCCACATGGGTCATGGAACGTTGTGAAACAGAAAGTCTCTGGGAAGGGAAAAGAGCAAGGCCTTCTGACTGTTTAGTAGAATCTTGCGACGCGCCGCCTCACCGAAAAGGAGAACACGCCACACTTCAGGATTCTTCTGACAGCAATTTACTGGTTACAGCAATTTCAGATGATGTTACAGCTCTTAGATGGTGTTACAGCTCTTAGATGGTGTTACAGCTCTTAGATGGTGTTACAGCTCTCGTAGATGGTAGTGGCGAAGGACCCAGAGCCCCAGAACCCATGGGCTTATATAGAGTCCTGGGAGCACTTACTGCATGCTCATTGGCTCCTTAATGATGCCTAATTAGCATACTAGTTTCTCATTGGCTCTTAGAGTGCTCTTGGAGTGAGGCTTAATTAGCATAGTAATTCCTACTCTTTGCGCATGCGCATACTCGGCTTGGCTCTGACTGAAGCCAGAGCGCGCGGGAAGCCGGCGTGCTCTGCGCATGCGCGCTCCCATTCATGGCTCTGTCAGAGCCGAGAAGCAGGGAGCCGGCGCGCCTTACTCAGGCGCACTTTACCTCACGGCTCCCTGACTGAGCCGCGCTGCTGAATGCGGCTTCTTGACGGAGCCGCACCATTGACAATTGGCGTATGCGGCTCCCACACGGAGCCGCGCCATTGTCGAATGGCGTACGCGGCTCCCAACAGAATCTGTTCACTGCATTAGTGGGATGTGATTTTCCCCACTGTGGGAGAGTATCCAAGAAATAAAAATTTAAAGATCCCTTTTGAAAGACAGTATATGACAGTTTGGTTGACTTGATAGATCAGGTGTTTGGGTGTGGGCTGCCGTGCTGTTCTGTGTCCTCCGTGGAAGGCTCACACAAGTCACTCAGATGCCTCCTCTTGTCTTCGGGAGACCAAGAAGGCGAAAGGAATCTGCCTCTGATATGTAGATTCTTTCTCCATCCCTGGGAGCAGTCAGGACATCTCTTGGATTATGACCCATTCCGGAGGCCACTGTGTCATTGGAGCTGATGGTTCCTTGTTTGGAACTGTGTGCCGAGGGAGGGTGCATTTGGCTGGGGTTGGGTGAAAAGAGGGTGATGGAGGAGGTTCGAGCTGGGAGTAGGTATGTGTGCAAGAGCACACGTGTGAGCACAGATGTGTGAATGAGTGCTCGAGAGTGTGTGTCGCTCCATGAGGGGGTGTGATTGCATAAGCACTTATGCCAATGGGTGTCTATTCATGTATATAGAAGTGTGTGTAGTCATATATATGCTGATATGGGTGGGTATATAGGGTATATAGGCTGTTTAGAAGTATGTGTGAATCAGGGCATGGGTGTATATTATTACGTGAGAATGTACGGATATATTGGGCATGCGATTGGATACGTATATGTACCATTGTTGTGGGTTGTACATACATATGTGAATGTGGAGATTTGTGGCTGTTAGTGTGTCTGGGGTGTGCGGGTATATGACTTCATGTGCGGATGTGCAGGTTGTGATCGAGAGGGAGTTTTGTCATTGTTCAACACGCGTCATGACAGGGGTGCATGAGTGCATGTATTTGTCAGTGTACACTTACCTACGCACCTGTCGTGGGAGCGTGGTGGTTTATAAACCATAGTAGGCAAATGAGAAGAACGCAAAACCACAACCACTGGGTGGGAACGCACACGTGGGAAGTGGAAGTCAGAGCAAAGGAGATCACTGGTGAACTCAGCCCCGTGATTCTCTGGGAAGGAAGGCATGGTTTCAGAAAGGGCTTAATGGGAATGCGGGAAGGTTTTGTCCTGGGTGCCTCGGTAACAAATGTGCTTGCCCGATTGCTCTCTGGAGCTTCCTGTGCCTGGGACATCTTTAAGAGTAAAATGGTAGCAGGCACTCATCCATCTGTACATCTGCGTGTACGTGTGTGCCCGTATAGTGTGTACACACAGACAGTATAAACACATGCTCTCTCCCTTTGATCTCCCTTGGCTGAAGTTTTTGTTGTAGAGAAAACCGGTTTGTCCAGGAGCTCCTGCACCTCGACAGACTGTGCTGAGCTGTGTCCTTTGATGTGTGGCCAGTGCTAAGACTGATCTTAGAGCTCTGAGCCTCAAAGGAAAGCAAGGCCAAGCTAGTCCAGGATCAGCATAGTCCCACCCCCTAGAAGGGTGATCTTAGTCACCAGACTGGACTCAGCAGGCAGGGTTCCGAAGGGTCTGGGTTAAAAATCTGATGGGGTGTGTGGGCTGTCTTTCCTGCAAGTGGTCTGACTTCTTGGGCAGTATGTAGAGCAGCCTCTGCAAGCTTGGCCGTTTCCAGAGAGAGGAACCCAGACAGAAAGCGCTGGGGCCGTTCCCATGCACTTCACAGTGCTGTATGGATTCCTTGCCCTTCCAAGAATAAGGACAAAGCTGAGTCAGCACTGTTATCTTTGAGAAATTGGACAGGGTCAGCCAGGATGTGGAAACACACACACACACATAGACACACAGACACACACACTTTCGGTTATGCAGCAAACTTGGGTGCCTGCGGTCATGCAGACCACATGTTCCTTCCTGTAGGTGAGAAGAGTTCCCAGTAACAAGCTTTTGCTTTGGCCTGGCTGGGGGCAGCTGTGTTTGGTGACAGAGGAGACCTCCCACTTGTCTTTCTGACTGGACAGTAAGGGTGATTGAGAAGGATCTGGGTGTCACTGTGGGCAGTCACAGAAAGGTCATGGCCTGGTGTCAAATCTCCAAGGGAGGAACTTTGGCTGGCACATGGGGTCAGGGGACAGTGTCAGAATCCCAGCCCCTAAGCTCTGAACACAAAAGTGGAACGCTTTAATTCCTGTGTAAACTTTGAGAAGGCAAACAGTGTCTTACTGTGCTGGCTCCATTGTAAGATGTGTTTGCACTGCCAACTTCTTGGGGCTCTTCTGAGGTTTGCAGGGATACTTTGTTGTTGTTGTTGTTGTTATTGTTGGTGTTTTCTTTTGTTTTGAGGGGGGAAGCCAACTATCTCCGAGCTGCTTTAGTAAGTCCCAGTACTTACAAGCTCCTTTTAAAAACATTCTTTGGTGGAAGCCTGGTTTACTGTGTCTACAGATCTGGGGGTGATTACTTTCCTACTATTTCACAGTTTCAGTTGATATTTGTTCAGCACAGTTTGGCTTTTGAAAAGCCATAGTGAGTAACTAACTTTTGCAGACTGTAGACTGCCCCCTCCCTGCCTGACTCCCCCAGCCCTCTAGTCCTGGGGATTGGTGCTTACACTATTGTCTCTGGTCTATTTACATGAAGAGTTTTGTAAAAGGAACAAGGGATGAATGACAGCTCTTAAGTTTCTTTTTTACACTGAAGAGCGATTTCTTACTTGGTTTGTGGTTGTGGGCCACATGGGAGCAGCTGAGGAGGGCCACTTTAGCCGGGACCTGCCCTCGGTCTTTCCACTTTATTCTACATGGAAGAGAAGGGCAGAGAGCAAGTTCCTGTGGTTGCCACAGCATGGAGACTGCCTCCTGCCCAACTCTGTATCCCTCCAGATGCAATGGGGTTGAAATCCACTCTTCAGGCTGCTGTTGGTCAATATTTGAAGATCTGTTTATGTAAATATCAGGAACTGTCAGAACCCCACAGCAGGAAACCTTACCCCCAACACACATCAAGATCCGTTGTCCCTGCCCAAAATAACAAATCAGCTTCCTGGAAGGCCCTTGCTCAAACCTGGGAGTAACGTCAGCCTGCCCTCTGCCTGTGCGTATGAAGGCTGACCTTCTGAGATCAAACACGGTCCTGTCCAAGAGTCCCCTTGCCTGGAAATGTTCCTGCCTGGTGCAGATCCCTGTTTCCCTCAGACCCTCAGCAGCGTGGCTGATTGTCTTCCCAGGGTGACCTGCCCAGTTCTGCTCAGAGCCACAGCTCTGCCAAAGTAAACCACAGGACTTATAAACAGTTTAGAATTCATTTTTCCTAGATGAACTAAAGATGTATAAGGGAGAGGGAAGAACTTCATTAAAAAAAAACAGAAGTCTTTAAGTGTTATTATTAATGAAATCACATTGGTGATGAGATATTTCAGAGACATTTAGGGATGATATTTCAGAGGCTGGGGATGACCTGTCAGCTATGTAGGACACAACTGTGACAGAGAAGAATCCATAATAGCTGTCGCATAATGGAAGCCCTGGCAGCAGAGCCAAGAACCCACCACGTTGCTGGGATGTCATACAGTATTGAACAGAGTTGTAAGCCAGGGTCGGCTGCTGGCCCAGCGCTTGGTTCTTCCAGACAAACAGGCCAGTTCCCCAGGATTTTGCAAGCAGCAGATGAGACCTGAATGATCAGACACCAGATCTTGGCAGGGATGTGTTGTCCCTGTTTGCAAGATTGTCCTAGATTGGATCACAACGTACATAGAAATGGCTCTGAAATTTCCTCATAGAACAAATTCCTCAATACAATGTTCCATCTGGAAATTAACCTAACCAAAAAATGCTAAGAGGACTGGAAGGTGCCTCAGTGGGGCCAGATGTGATAGCCCACACATCTGTAAACCCAGCACACTTACAGTGAGATGGGAGGCTAAGACAAGGAGCCACAGAAGCTTGAGGGTCAGCTAGCCTTGGAGTGTGCAGCAGAGAACAGTAAGAGTATCTCAGACAAAAAGGCCCTGTATGTTTTCATAGAACCAGCAGAGGTGATCCTATGGTCTCCACCCATGAGCTTCGGTATGCTTCCTCAACAATGTTAATAAAGGGGGCAAGGATAAAAACAGAGATCATGAATCAATGCAGCTGAACAGATTGGTGGTACCATTTATTTAGTCCAACCCAACACCCTGCTAGCATCTCTCTTGCTTTGTGTTGCCTGTATGCTCTGCTCCTCTCTGGGGAACGGAGAATGCAAAGGGACTTGTTTTTACTCCAGGGTGCACTTTTAGCATGGAAGCTACTGCTGCCTTCGGCAAGCAAGCAGGAGGGTGGAGGAGGCTGTAGCCTCTGCTGGACACTGTGAATCGGTGCTTGTTCTGCGTTTACAATGAACATCATCACCATAGAAACCTGGCAAGAGCAGTGTAAAAGTCTGCGGGCTCCGCCAAATGAATGTTTTGCTGTTATGATTCACAGTGATCCTATTAAATCATACAGGGTGTTTTTCTGCTGGGCAACAGGCGCTGTAATAAAACGCATTCATCATCAGATCTTCACGCAGCCCGTTGACCAGCCCCACCGTGCATGTTGACATAGGCAGGCTGCAAACGGCACCCACAGCTGCAGGCTTGCTGCAGGGACTCCCTTGCAACAGGTGTGTGTTTTAAAGGACCCTGAACCTGGATTTACAATGGGACCAGCTGCTGCCTTTGGGACTGACCATTTGTCATCTCTAGATGGGTCACCCTCCTAAAAGAGTACCTTGTTGGAAATTCTATCCTCACCCACAGGACCCTGTCATAATTTTCATTTTGCTGGCTTCTGCTAGCATGGAGAGAAGGAGTTGGACAGCTTGCCCAAGCTTTAAGTAACAAAACCAAACAAACAAAACACCCACTTAGACCAGGCAGTACTGAAGCATTCCAGAGAGCTGAGAGTCCCAAGGTTGGTTAGGAACCAGGTCGTTGCCTCTTCTGGCAGAGTCCAGAGGTGACATTGGGTTCTGCTTTGTACAACAGGCAGCATCAGCTCTAAACACCAAAAGGGACCATGGGTGACTAAATGTCCTCCCCAAGAAAAATACTATGGGCAGTTTCTATTCTGGGAGAAACTTTTGGTCAACAAAATCTTCATCTGAAGGCCACTCATCACTGTATTGAAGATGGAGAAAAGACTTAAAATAGCCAAATGGACTATTTTGGTTGGCTCAAAGCCCGTGTTCTTCCACCAGCTTTGGTACTTTGAGACCCACACTCATAGAGGACTCTTGGGGCTTCCTAACAAGGTTTAACTTGAGTGGTGCAGGCAAGTAGAGTTTTCTTTCTCAAAGTAAGAGTGACACGTGTTCAGAGGAGACCTGGAAGACCTAAGAGAGTCAGTCAATAAAGTGTTTGCAGAACTGACACACAATCTCCTGACCTATAACCGTGGCCTACTGATTTGTGGTGCTAATTCCTTTTGCAGACTTAGAGAAACAAGAGAAAATGTTGGGAAGCTGGGTCTCCAATTCATGAGGATGAGAGTCAGGTCCGGATGTCATAGCAACAGAATTAGGGTTAGGTGACATCCAGCCTTTGCCTTTCTCTAAGAAGCCTGGAGAGGCCAGAGGGAAGGGATGACCTGGGAAGGTGTGCTCTATCCAGGTTTCTTCTGTCCTTTCTATTGGAAGCTGCCCTTTACATCTGGGGCTCTTGGGGGCTGAGGATGACCTTAGTGCACCTGCCTAGCATGCATGAGGTCCTGGGTTCAATCCCCAGCACTGGAAATAAAACAACAACTTCCAAGGTCCAGGCAGAACTACACAGCCTCCTTCTGTGTCAGGCATACACTTTCAGAGATGTGTATACAAACACAGGGGTTTTGGGAGATGGGTCAGTGGGGACCCCCAAACCCCTGTTTATGGTGTGGAGCTAGAGTCCTATGTCTCAGGACCTGCAGCTACAGGGGTCTCGGAGTTCAACTGGCAGGGAGAAAGAGCTTCCTGGTCTGCATCTCCCTTGGCTGATAGGGCGCTCGCACAGAAGAGTGCACACCTGGGCTGCTAATTGGATGGGTGTAGAGCTTAGCTACGCACAAGAGGGTAGACTAAGGAGCTCGTGGCCTCTTTCCTTCTTCATGAAATTAAAATTACAGATCTAGACTAAGCCGCAGGTGAAGGGGAGTGCCCATCTCTGCACATTTTTGTTAGGGTGGGGGTGGGGCGAAGCTTCTGGGGCACTAGTTACAAGGTCCACAGTAGAGATCCCAAGAAGCCTGGACTCTGTCTTTGGGAGAACCTTAAACACCTAAAGCAAAAGTAGTATTTGGTGTCAGGAAGGATGCCTGGATGGAATTTGGGGTCCAGGCTCTTTCCCCCAGGCATGAGAGACACTGGACTGAATAAATATAGAAGGATTTGTTTTGTTGTTGTTCTGTTTGTTTGTTCTTTTATTATTATTATTCAAAGTCTTACTATGTAGTCTTAGATGATTTCGAATTCACTGCAGACCAGATGGGCCTCAAGCACACAGAGATCAGTCTGCCTCTGCCTCCTGAGTGCTCAGATTAAAAGCATGTAGTAATATATATATATATATATATATATATATATATATATATATATATATATGTGTGTGTGTGTGTGTGTGTGTGTGTGTGTGTGCGTGTGCGTGTGTGTGTGTGGTGTGTGGTGTGTGTGTATATACATATATATATTCACATACATACATAGTGTATATATACGTATATATGATGCACACATATGCATATATATCACACATATGTGGAATTTATTAGAATCACTTACAGACTATGGTCCAGCTAATCCAACATTTGCAGACTATGAATTGAAAGCCTAAGAACCCAATAGTTGCCCAGTTCCCAAGGCTGGATGTCTCAGTTGATCTTCAGCAGATGCTAGAGTTCCAGAGAAGTAGCCTTTAATGGCAGTGAAGGAATGGACTTGCTAGCAAGGCAAGAGCAAGCAGGCAAAGAGCAAAAGCTTTTTTCTTCCATGAACTTATATAGGCTTCTAGCAGGTGTGGCCCACGTTAGAGGTGTGTCTTCCTGCCTCATGATCCCCATTGCAAAGGTCTAGACTAGAAGTGGATTCACCTCCCAGGTCTTCCCTTCATTTCTGGATTGTAGTTTTTTCCAGATGTAGTCAAACCGATAACCAAGAATGGCCATCACACAGTGGAAGGAAGTGTTTTCGAAGAACCCTTCTCTCTACCTTTCTCAGCTGCAGAGAATTACCCAACCCCAGCATCTCACCTCATTTCTCCCTCTAGATTTTTTTTATGTATTCCAGAATATGCCAGAAGCCTCTAGAACCTTCCACTGTCCTCCTGTAACCCGAGTTGCCCCTTAGGACAGGAACCCAGAGTGCTGCTGTGGAAAGACAAGACTGCAAGTTCTCTTTGAAAGGATATTTAGTTTCAAGACAGCATCAGCAAGGCACTGAGCTAGGCAGGGGACCACATAATGTGACAGGAAGCAAGAGTCAGTGTACAGCTCAGATTAACAACTCAGCCCCGTGCTAGTACTTCTATAGGTACTGTGTATGGGCCTACAGTCTGGACACAATAGCTCTCACAAGGCAGGAAGCAAGTGAAAGCATGTCTGTTCCAGTCTCATGTCTGTAGTCACCATCCATGAACCCTCATGCAAAACCTCACCTGTTTTCCTATAACGTGAGGATGTTGACCTCCCCAGATCCTGGACTCAGTGAATTGAACAGAGCTATGTTCAAATTAGGGTCTGCAGGCACTTGCAGATTGTAGGCTATAGGCTGTAGGCAGTGGTACCTATCTGTGCTATCACCTTTGGGATACTTTAGGAGAACCCATAAAAGTTCTTATGTACCAGAACCCAGGTCAATGAACCAGATAGCACAGAGCAGAACAGGAAGCTCAGGGTGCCACAGGGGCAAATGGTCGTCTAGAACAAAGACCCGTACACCCTTATAAGTGTTAGTGGCTGCTCAGGTATTTTGTAACACTCTGTATGGATTCCTATGTTATTCATGGGTACTTTATTTGGAAGCTAGTATTTATTTGAATCCTATTCATAGGATTCTTTTGAACATATATTTTGATTAAACTTATGCTTATTAGTGATTTTTTGCATTATTGTTAAATACTTGACAAGATTAACTTAAGAGAAGAAGGGTTTGTTGGCTCACAGTTAAGGGTACATTCCATCATGGTGGGGAAGGCACGGCAGAAGTGTGAGATAGCCGGTCACATTGCCTCTGTAATCGAAAAGCAGAGAGATGAGTATTGATGTTAGCTCATTTCTTCTGTTCATTCAGTCTAGGATTTCAGCCTTCCTGGGATGATGCCACCCTCCTTCAGGGTCAAACCTCCTCAGTCACATTATGTGATCAGACACAGGCCATGGTGTGTCCCTAAGAGATTCCAAATGAAGGCAAGTTGCAGTGAGGACAAATCATCCCATTTACACTTCTCGAATTTGCCTGTTTCACTGAATACCATGTGTTCCATTAGTTCCAATGGATTTTTATTTAAGTTTCTCAAGTTTTCTGGGTAGATATCCAGGTTGATTGAAAGCTTTGTGCGCTCGGTCTTCCTTGATAGCAGTTACAACGATGGCTTGTGCATCACTCACCGTGGTGCTCCTAAACAGCTATGTCAGAAAGAACATCATTTTCCTGACCCCACTTTGTATTTGCATATGTTGGAGACACAGACTTCTCTCTCTGCTCTGTCTCTCTTGGCAGACTTACCTGTTTCCTGAATGAAAAAACCACTTGACACAGGTCACACAGCCCAAGCCTCCTTCTTTATTGCAAAGGCCAGTACCCTGTTTTCTCTGGATTTCTTGGTTTTGTGTCTAACAATCATCAGCAGTATTATAAAGGCAAGGCTAATGCAGGTCCTATGATAATTAGAATTGTCAACTTGACATAACCTATATCCACCTGAGAAAATAGCTTCTGGGAGAGATTCTCTCCATCAAGTAGGATTGGATCTAAAAAATTAGATCAAATGTCATTGCTTCTCAGAATTTATAAAGGTATCAAAATCTTTCTTATTTATTGACACAGGCTGTTATGTCGGTACATGTCCAATTCTTATATTTCTGGCACACAGCTAAGTTATCCTTGGGAGTTAGTTTTACAATGAGCTGTATAATTTTGTTGCCCCTTGATTTGTACCTTCGTATGTATACTTCCCTAAACAAGGTCTTTACTCATCTTCCTCTTTGTGTGTGTGAGGGGAGTGCATACACACACACACACACACACACACACACACCCTTGCATATGCATGTGGAGGGCACAAGTTGACATCAGGTATCTTCCTCTGTAGCTCTCTACCTTGTTTTATTGAGATTGGGTTTCTCTCTAAACTTGGAGTTTGTCATTCAGGCTAAAGCACTGAAGCAGCAGATACATAGGTGCCAGGCTCACTGACCCTCTCTTGTTTCTGATGAGAACATTTTGCTTCTGGGTTTTACCTGCTTTTATAAGGTGAGGTGAATTATTTCCTTAGTTATTAATACTGTGAAAAGTGTAGGCACACTGGATTGGAATGTCAACAGAATAAATAATAAGTAAAAGAACAGCAACTCTAAGAAACGTTCTCAAACCCAGGCCCTGGGGATGCACGCAGCTCTCTCTCTCTCGGCTGCTCCTTTGAGGGAATGCAGCTGAGGATGACGTATTCCTAGAACAGAGCTGTTGAGACAAGATGACAACACACCAGCCGCCATAAAATCATGGAACGGAAACATCTCATTCAAAGCTGTGCAGAGACAGCTAAAGCAGAATACGAGAAGAGCCTTGCATGGTAGTGGCTCTTTCTGACTCCAGACTACAGGCCATTGATGCTTTCTAAGGCCCCTGGAGTTTGCACGTCAGGAAGCAGTCTATTCCAGGGAAGAAACAAGCGGGGTGGGTGGTGGGTAGGTGCACTTGCTGCTTGCAAGTCGGACTGCCAGTGACTTAAGCTAGATTTTGGGGGAAATCAAAGGTTTTGGTTCCTTATCTGCAGTCCTAACTCAAGATTAAAGCAGGGTATCCCACACAGAATGCAGAGTCCAGGGTCTATACCACATCCTGTGTAGCATTTGTGATGTTACCTGGTCATGCCATGCTTCTCCAAGGGTTTCCAGGGCTAAGGCTGAGCAGTGTTGAGTCCTGGAGTCCTTGGGTGATAAGGATTTGTATTCTCTGATGAGAAAAATCCACGTGTGTGTAAGCATGTGTTCCTAATTCACTCCGAAGATTCACATTCTGCTTTAAGAATTTACATTTTGAGTGTGTGTCTGTGTATGTGCACGTGTATGTGTACGTGTGTGTGTGTGTGTGTGTGTGTGTGTGTGTAGTTGGATAACTCTACATGGAGAATGATGCTACTCCCCAAAACCACAAGTTGCCAAAATAACAAGGGTCCATATGGCCAGTACTTCCCACAAAGATGCTTTTTCAGCAGTCTCAGAGACACTCCCCAAACAATACAGACCACTCGCATTGCTCCTGGTTCTCCATCATAACTCAACATATTAGAAAACATGTAAAGCTCAGAAATGGATGTTCTTATCAGGAACTGAAGAGAGACCATGAACTGGCTCCATGGGTAAAGAGCCTGTCACACAGGTGTGGAAGCCTGACAGGAAGACACCTATTGCTGAAGACACCACACACGTTGGCCAGAGGACATGGAGAAATCAAGTTGGTATTGACCAAGAGGCTTCCTCCTTGCTGGCTAGTTTTCCTGATACCAGGAAGTTCTATGTAAGCTCCCGAGAGGCAGAAATCCACAACAGTCTGATGCGGCTATGAACCTACAATAATGACTGACATTGCAAGATAGGCCCAAGGGTATGATGGTGATATGAATATTACTAGGATAACCAGCTAGTTTCTTATTGGATTCAAGGCCTGCTCTGCCAAAGGAGATGCATTCCCAGCACTGAAAACCTTGGCAGAGAGAGAACCCACAGCTGGGGAGCTCATAGACCCCAAGGTGAACCTACCTACAACTATTATGTTGCTAAATAAGCATGGTCTGAAACTACTCTAAATCTGTGTCATCGATAAGTACAGCTCTCAAAACCCAAGAGAGTAATTTCTTAGTACACTGGATGCTGGACGGTGGTTAATGCAGAAACTCATAAGTAGTCCGAGTGGAGAGAGTACATGTTACTGGGGTGCTCAGATTAAATAAGACAGGACCCCTGCATTCAGGAACTCACAGCAGCTGTGCTTACCTGTACAAGATCAAGCTAGTCAACATTCTAGCTGAGAGGGGGAAGGACTCATGAGCTTCCAGCTCTAAAAGAACCTATTAATAGTTGATGGCTTTTAGAAAAGAGTCCGTTTTCCACATGGTAAGCTTACCCCTGGTGGTGTTAGCTGTGGATAGACTCTATAATCACCCAGGAACTAGCCTCTGGGAAGAATCACGTGATATTATCTTATATTAATTGACATGGGAAGGCCTAATTAGTTATAGGTGGGATGATTCCCTGAGCGGGAAATCCTGTACTTTAGAAAATGAAGAAGGCTGAACAGGAGCATGAGTTAGCCTCTCCATGTTTCTGACTGAGGATGTTTTATGGTCAACTGTCCCAGTCAAGCCCTGGTGCCTTGAGTTTCCTGCCATGATGAATGGACTGTGCCTTCAGCAATGAACTAAGAGAGTCCATTCCCCTCTAAGTTGTATTTCCTAGAGTATTTTGTCACAGTATCAGGAAAAAAAATAGAAAATGTATATTTAAACTATTTTATTTCTTCTGGAATATATGTTTGGAAGCTATCTTGAAACGCTCTGCAAGGGCCATCAGTGATCAGGGTACGCTCTGCTGCATCTGAGGCAGGGTTGGGGGGACTTGTCACTTATCCATCACAAGGCTGGAAGCAAGGCCTTATGGGTCCCTAATGCAGGTCTCTGATCTTCCTGCTGCTGTTGGCTTCACTCCAGTTACCCAGTGGGCAACTGGTGCAGATTCTGGTTGATGCCTGCTTTTCCCTCCAGTGTGATGAGATTTGAATTGAAATCCTCTCAGGGATCATTCTCTTCTGACTGTATCCTCATTTTGTCCCACCCAAAGGATTCCCAGATCAGGGGAACCATTTCACATAGATGGTATTTACAGTCCAGCCGGTCTGGAGAATCCGTAGAGATGCTCTAAGGTTGAAGGAGGGGGATGAAGAATGGACTCGCAGTAGGAGAGGTTAAGATACGGATAGTATCTGCCATCAGCAAGTTGGAGACCAGGAAGAGCAGATGATGCAGTTCTGGCCAGGGCCAAAGGTCTGAGAACCCAGAGAGGCGATGGCATGAGTTCCAGTCAAAGAAAAGAAAACACACCCCAGGCTAGAAGCTGGCTGGCTTTTTGTTCTGCCCAGGTTTTAGGACTGGGTGAAGGGTACCACCCTTGGGAGGTCATTCTGCTTTACTCAGTCCATCAGGTCCATTGCTAACGTCTAGAAAGATCAGATGCCTACCAGGCACACCTGGAAAAACCCTTACATCTCACCTATAAATTCTTTGCTTTCAGATTGTTCTCCCCCTTCCCTTCTCCCTCTTGCTCCAAACCCCTATCGCTCCAGCCCCTGCTCACTCCAGGCTCCGCCACTCTGGCCCAAAGGCCACTGTAGCTGTCTATGGGTGTCATATGCCACCCATATGAGGGCATCAGATCCTTACAGATGGTTGTTAGCCATCTTGTGGTTGCTGGGATTTGAACTCATGACCTCCCGAAGAGCAGTCAGTGCTCTTAACCACTCAGCCATCTCACCAGCCCTGCTTTATGATTTTGAAGTGTCGTGTTGATGTTATATGGTTCAAAAATATTAATCAAGACATATTAAGTGATTCCACTGGTGTGTCACAGATGGATGTCAAGTAAATACAAGTTATCCCGTAAGATCCCGAGAGCCACACAGGGCTCCAGCTGTACCCCATCACCTCATGTATTCCGGTGAGCCTGACGTTCCTCTGTTCCCATGATTACTTTTCCTTTAACCTCAACCTGTTTGAAATTGGGAAGTCTGGAGTGGGCAGGTGGGTCTTTTGCTTCCCTCGAAGCACATGTCAGCTGTTGGTGCCTGGTAGCTCAATTCTTTAGGCATGTGGCTGTCTCTTTCTTGATTAGAGTGATATCTGGCAGTCTTTGGGGGGTTCTTTAAGAAGAACACTACAGCATCAGGTCCATTGCTCCATGGATCACTGATGCCTCTGGGTAAACAATGTCCCCTCTCCCTGGTCTTTGCCTCAGGGTTCCATTCTCCAAAACATGTCAGCCTGAGCCTTTCACTATTCTCTCACATAAAGGTTGACACCAGATTGCTTTAGTGACTCTCAAGGGCATGGTCTATCCATCCAACAGAACCCAGGTTTACACTGGACGTGATTGCTTTCCTAAGCAAGTTCAACATGAGACACACCTTGCCTCAGGATGTGAGGTTACCTCTTGCTGTGGCAGATAGATGGAAAACAGATTTGGAAGGTTTCCCACAGGGCTGTAGACACTCCAGGTGGCATTTGGCAAAGTAGGGCAATAAGATGTAGGGGGTATGGAGTATATCTGGGACAGCTGTTTGAAAGTAACATGGCTCTGCAGGCTATAAATCTCCTCAGAGAGGAACCTAGGAAGTTCAACAGGACTGTGGGTGGATGCTTTTCTGTGAGTATCTGACCCAGCTCTCTGAAAGTGGTCACCTCTCCCGGTAGACTGGACCGGTGTTCTGTGCCATCAGACAGAGCACATCACTGAATGACACTACCTGGATTTTACCCCAATGTTTTGTGAGGAGAATTATCAAGCATAAAGGAAGACCTAGATAATCTCAGAATATTCCCATTTATCTAAGCCCTCGGTCACCACTGGGCCACACAGGTGGTGCCTGACTGAAGTTGGTTTGCCTTAGGATGCTTCAGTCAAACGTGAGTATGAAAGTGGGGCTCACCCAGCAGGAAGCGTGCTGTGAATTCTAAGTGTGGCTCACTCTGAACCTTGAGGTACACAATGCCATCTTCATTCATGATGCCCAGCAGTAGATGCAGCAGCACCAGGTGATGTACAGCCAAGCACAGGGCTGTGAGGGTGACCAACTAACACTCTCCAGTGCACAGTGTTGTTTGGTTATGATACTCCACAGGGTATAGTGGTGACGTTCGGACATCCATTCCTTTCAACTTACGATGGGTTTGTAAAGATGATGCCCCATGCAAGCTGAGGACCACCTGTAGAGTACTGGCTTTGTCAATCTCGAGTCCTCTGCTGTGTGCCTGTATCCAGCGCCAAGACGTCATCATGTCCGTCATAGTTCAGAATAAGATGCAGGTATTGGTTGCTTTTGTTTTCCATCATGATATTTAACTATTTATGAAGTGCCAAAGAAATGTTTTTTTTTAAAGGCATGATATTAACTGTCATGAGACGTGCCATTGAAAACACATCTAAGGAACTGGAAAAATCTGTAAAGCCTGAGTTGGATCCCCAGAACCCATGTACAAACAAAAACAGACAGACAGACAGAAGAAAGGAATGAAGAAAGAGAAAGGAATGAAGAAAGAGAAAGAATGAAGAAGGAAGAGAGAGGGGGGAGAGAGGGGAAGAGAGAGAAAGAAGGAAGGAAAGAAAGGCAAGCTGGACATGATGGTAGACACCTGTTACCCCAGTACTGCCAAGTCAAAGAAAGACAGATCTCTGGGGCTTACTGGCCACCTAGCCTAGCCTGCTTGACAAGTTCCAGGTCCAGTGAGAGACCCTGTCTCAAAAATTCAAGAAGAAAAAAAGGGAAGAAGGAAGATGAAGACCTATTGTAAATGTACTCCTCTGGGGAGCTTTTTATGCCCCTTTTGCTCCAAAATAACTTCAGGGCATTCCTACACCCCCTTAGCCTGTTTTAGCTCCCAGATCAAGACACTGAGACGTGGTGTTTTTATTAACAAGCTCCAAGCACAAATAGCTGAGCCGATTCTGATCCACTCTAACCCAACTAAGCTGCTACTATACCTTTACCTACATCTGATCTTGCCCTGGCTTGCACTGGTCCATGTGTGTCTTCATGGCTACTCTCTCATTGCGGTCACACGGAGAATCCTCCTGGTCCATCCACGTGGTTTCTCCACATCCTCTTCTCTTCCTTCCTTTTAACTCTTCCATTACTTTCTAGGGTCCCATGACTGGGATGGGAAGTCCCGCCCTAATTCTCCATGACTGGGATGGGAAGTCCCGCCCTAATTCTTCTGCCCAGCTAATTGGCTGATCACCTCTTTTGTTAATGAATCAAAGTGGTGGAAAACAATTTTTACATAACATTGAGACCAGAGATGCTTGACCAGGCCTTTATCCAGACTGCTACCAGCTGTCTGGGCATGGAAATCAGCATCTGAATACACAGGGCCCAAAACCATCCTCCAACAAAATATAGTCATATAGTCTGATGGCCTTCATAACCATACACATACTCATAAGGAAACAAACGGCAACCTGCTAACTACAAGATACTTCCCATTGTGAGGTCTTGAGAAAGGTTCTCTTCTATTGGACAGAGTAGTGGAGAAGACAAGCTTCATGACCATGAAGAGTCAGGCTTGATGCCCATGAGGAGTTCGTCTAATTAAACTGCAATCCGCAAGGAGAGGAAAGCTGTACCTAGGGTGTAGTGCTGGTCTGAGGCAAAGTGGATTTGTAATTAATTTCCCAGTGATCAAATATTTGTAGCCTAGTGGGAACTCCTGCCCCTGCGTGCAGTCCTAAATCATCTGTCTTAGGAAGTGCTAATGGAGTCTCAGTTTTCTCACAAGGAAGTTGGAACTCATGCACATTCAGGGAGCAGGAAGAGAAGGAGTTTGAACACAGTAGTGCCCCTTGTCCATGGTTTCTCTTTCTACGGGCTCATTTGCCTGTGGTCTGAAAATATTAGGTGGAAAAAATCTAGGAAAAACAATGATAAACTTTCAATTTCATATTTGTACTGGCTGGTTTTGTGTGTCAACTTGACACAAGCTGGAGTTATCACAGAGAAAGGAGCCTCACTTGAGGAAATGCCTCCATGAGATCCAGCTGTTAGGCAATTTCTCAATTAGTGATCACAGGTGGGAGGGCCCATTGTAGGTGATGCCATCCCTGGGCTGGTAGTTCTGGGTTCTATAAGAAAGCAAGCTGAGCAAGCCAGGGGAAGCAAGCCAGTAAGTTATGTCCCTCTATGGCCTCTTCATCAGTTCCTGCCTCCAAGTTCCTGTCCTGTGTGAGTTCCTGTCCTGACTTCATTTGGTGATGAACAGCAATGTGGAAGTGTAAGCTGAATAAACCCTTTCCTCCCCAACTTACTTCTTGGTCATGATGATGTTTTGTGCAGGAATGCAAACCCTGACTGAGATAATATTGTTTTTAATAACATACATAACACTTTCTCCCGCCGGAACATGATTTACCCTCATGCCCAGTGGATCCAAGTTGAGTTCGCTACCCACACATTAGTCATCTGGTCTTTGCTGCAGTCACAGTGATTATGTTCCAGATACCATTATCTTAATTAATAATGGCCTGAAATAAAAAGTATTTATTATACCATATGATTGTGATTCTTTTTTACTTTATTATTGTTATGTTTGGGATATATTTTTTAAAAAGGACTCGTGGTCTCCAGTTGGTAGACAAAGAGGCAGGGGTACCACTGAGGCTCACTTACCCATCAAAACAGGACCAAGCATGTCATTTCTGCTTGGGCACCCAGCTACCCTGTGATTCTAAATTTCTCATCCTCCTCTCAATGTGCCAGCGGTCTGTGCCCCTGACTGGCTTGTCACTTTACGAAGAATATGTGTATGTGGTACTCTGCAGACACCGCCCATCCCCATCTCTTGTTACATGAAGGACTGATTTTACTCTATGTCATATCTTTCTCTTCAGTTCTAGTTAATGCTAAACGTGAATGTTCCGTGGTCTGCACCTGGCTTTTAATGGACACTTAAAAATAAGAACTGAAAGCCCCTTGCTTTATCAGAGGAATACCTTGCTGTAGACCCAGCTGCCCTGTTCTTCTTTTCAATAGGGCAGCAGAGCTAGACATGGCTGAGGCAATCGAATGTTTCTGTGGAACAGGGGGAGGTCAGTACAGACAAACCGGAGAGAGATGAACGCTAATATATTTCTGCAATACCCTCCGCATTTCATTACATCCTATATATATTCTTTGAAATAGAAAGCCCGTGCTTAGAAAAAAAAATCCAATCAGTCAAACCCATTCTTCTTCCATTCCCTCCATCCATCCCTGGAAAGTTCCATAAATTCAATTTTCGAGTACTATATCAGTCACAATGGCATCCTCTTAAGGAAAGAGAAAAACCTGCTCAGATTGATTTAAAATGGGCCTTGCAGCCCCAGCAATGTTGATTAAGAAGCTCAGTAGATTCAGAGGACTATAGGATTTCCAATCTACTGTCCTTGCATCTGTGTTCCATCCCCTTAGCCTTCAGAGCCTCCCATTGGGGTCAGTTCTGGTCACTCCAAGCACCATCCCTACACACAAAGCTCTCCAGAAAAGAGCTTGCTGTGCCTTCCTATGGACATCGAAGCATCCCAGCTGCCACCTTTCAGGATGGCAGCCTTCATCCTCTACTGCCTAGAGCATGGGCTGATGGTGGCTCATTGCATAGTCTTCCCCCAAAACCCCTCTCATTCAAAAGATACTGTCTTGGATGAGGGCCTGCTTTCCTTCCTGGGATCCAAGTGTTGGCCATCTTTTATCAGAACCTGCTCCTACAGTGGGGCATAAAGGCCCTATCCTTGATACCAGCAGAGGGGGAAATATCACCATTCAGTGGGGATTTATCAGGAATTCTAGGTTCTGTCTCTGGAAGCAAGACTTGATCGGGGACACCATCGTAGAAACACAAAGTTAATACTTTTTAGTATAGTAGTGCATATCAGAGTAGGTAGGACATTACATCCTATATATTAGGTAGCTAGTAGCTTAGTGACAGGGATATACAAAGGAGTTTAATTTCGTGAGTTACTTGTGTAGGAAGAAGGAACTGGAACTGAAAAATCTGGAGGTTCTAGCAAATATGGACCATTAAAAATGTAAGCCTGTGTATCCTGGGACCTACTGATGTTAGGAAAATACCCCATCCCCAATCCATGCTGTAACATCCTGACAAAGGACTCTAGCACATAGCTCTGACACTGTAAGATGTCTCTTGGAAACCTGGAAGAAGGTTCCAGGCTGTTTGCATCAAAGCGACAGTGCGGTGTCACCACAGCAGGATGAGGGAGACATCAGGAGGCTTAGAGAAGCAGATGAGCTGAGTGAGGCTGGGAAAGTCACCAATCCACAGCGTTCCATTGAAGAGCCTGGATGAGGGAGATGCTGTCACTGAGTGGAGCTCCCTGTGGCCATGGGAATGACAGGAGCCAGTGAGCAGGTGATGGTACTTAGCTGCCAAATGTCAGGAGTGAGCAATTAGCAGGACCATTGATAGGTTGAGGATGGAAGCCAATGCTGTCCCTGCAGAGAGCTGTGGAGAGTTTTACACACACCCCAGGTCCCTGGAGCAGCTAGATGGCAGCCCAGAAAGTTGTCTTGATTTGTAAAGCAAGGAAGCCAAGATGCATCCATCCATCCCAAGCCATAATTCATTCTACAGATTGAGTCTGGGCTGTCTACCCAGTGACTGAAAGAAGGCAATATCTCCTCACAAATAGGCCCTATGATACAACAGTCATTCATTTTAATCATCCCTGGGTTGGAAAACTAAAACTGGCTGTCCAAATCCACCCTATGAGCTGCTTTTATGGAGAACACTGAAACAAGCCAGACCAGAGTTCCTCTCCATTTTCTAGGACTGCCTTGTTCTCGTTATGGAGTCGAGACAGTACAGCAGAGATGGGCCATCCTGCAGAGACAACAAGACTCTACTAAAACCTTTACACAAAGACTTGGTTTGTGCAGCCTTGGTTGTGCAGGCTTGGTTTGTGCAGTGGCTATTGGATCTTCTGGTGCTACTCTAGGCCTGCTTTGATACCAATAGCCCCAGTCAGAGGCATCTTTATGCTCCTCATATTAGTGCTGAGCACCTGGGGTCAGAACATGCAATCATAGCCAGGGTCAGTCTCAGGATGGGTCCCAGGGTGGGACCACCCATTGCTGCTGTAGCTCCATCTGCAAGCATTGCACAATTCCTTCCCTGAAGGTTATGTGAGATGAATGGTGGAAAGAACCTTCACATTAGATCATTGGCCAGTATGTTGCTTAGTTTTATATCAACTTGACACAAGCTAGAGTCATTTGGGAAGAGGAAGTCTCAACTGAAGAACAATGACCCCAGCCCATCTCCCTGTAGGCAAGTCTGGGGTTCATTTTCTTGATTGATGATTGATGTGGGAGGGCTCAGCTCAATGTGGGTGATGTTACCCCTGGGTTGGTGGTCCTCCGTGCTATAACAAATAAGGCTGAGCAAGCCATGGCAAACAAGCCAGTCAACAGAATTCCTCCAGGGCCTCAGGTTCTGGTTCTGTTCCTGCCTCCAGTGAGGCCTTGACCTCTCTGGATGATGGACCATAAACCATATAATGGCATAAATCCTTTCCTTCCAAAGTTACTTTGGCCTTGGTGTTTCATCACAGTGACAGAAACCCTAACTAAGACAGTTTGAGATATGAAGGCTAAGCAGGTGCTTCTGCGATGATTTATCTCTATTCTGAAGTATTTGTCAGAAATCTAGGAGAATGACAGCTTAGTGTCACACTCAGAGACCTGGAGGATGTACCGTGGTACATACCCTCATGGGAGTGCTTAATTCACTAGAGAGTTCCTCATAGATGATGAAGGGACAGTCCCCATTCCATCAAAGAATACCTTAATGGAAGCCACTAGGATAGATGTGTCAGTCTCTAAGCAGATGAAGCAACACTGAGCATATACAATCACAGTATTCAGTCTCTATACTGATGAATTCTCTCTCGTTCCAGACAGACAGTGGGGTGGTAAGTGATGCTCCTTGGCTGTTGCTTTCTGCTATGGTTGGTCTTCACTGTTAACTTGCTTGGGTTTTTGTATTACCTTGGAAACACAGCTCGGGAAGGGTGTGGGAGGGCATTTCTAGAGAGGTTTAACTAAGGAAGAAAGGCTCCTCCCATTGAATGCTTGGCACCATCCCATGGATGTCCTGGGAATCCTAGCCTGAAGAAGATGGAGGAGGGGAGACATCAGTATAAGCACCAGAGTCTATCCAGTTCTGCTTCCCGACTGTGAACACAATGTGTTGCCACGTTCCCATTACACTGATTAACTGTTGAGCTGGGAGCCCAGGGGAGCCTTCCTTTCTTCAGTTGCCTCTTTTGGATATTTTGTTGTAATGGCAAGCAAGTTAACTAATGTATTCTCTCACCTCTCTCTTAATAGAGTCCAGAGAGACCTGGCCCATTTGGCTGTGTGCAGGGGCTCACTCTGATCTGCTATGGTGGTAGAACCAAGCTCAACAGTCATAATGAACAAGATATGCAGAAGAAACTTGAGATCTTGCAAGATAAACATAACCCAGAGGCTGAGTAAATTCAGCCTCCAGTGATGTGGAATATGTCAAGATGACCCCTAAAAGAGGCACATTATTGACATTTTTGTCTCAGAACCAAGAAAGAAAGCAGAATATGTCAGATTCATCCTTTTCTGGTCAATATCCTGAATGATATTAAAGGCTGACATATCTGAGTGAAGCTGAAAGTAGAAGAGGACTCTATGTTGTTGGGCTGGATGGAACATGCATGTATCCCACACCCTTCCACACAGGTGGCACTAACCATACCTTAGTAGAAAGGGACATTTTGTGAAGCTTGGAGCAAATCACAATAAAAAGCAGGCAGAGGTTGTACATGAGCCTAATAGAATTGTCCTCTAACTAAAGATGCCTTAGCTTCTGGCATGTGTATAACACCAACCAGATGCTAGAACACAGTACCATCTCTCAGGTAGACCAGATAGCTGCCTGATGTCAGGTCAGAGAATTGGATCCATGGACAAGAAGGAAAGATGTTTTCTTATTTGATAATGGTCTATATACTACTTATAGGTTTCAATTTCTGACTATAAGACCTGGCCCAGCAAGATAATGTGATGACTTTCAAGAAATAACTGTGTACCCTCCTCTAATTAAGGAACCCAGTCAACAGCAGAGGAGGAGGCATAGGGCACAGACCTGGAGTCCTTTGACCTTCACTTACCACAAAAGCAGAAGTGATGACCAAATGGCAGAGTTAAGACAGATTTGAAAAGGCCTACGTTGATAATGACTTGGGGGTGACTCTGGGTCACACAAGCACACTCTTTAGATTGAAGTGGATACCCTAAGCCCATGACCATTTATCTCACAGCACCAGATTCCCAGTGTAAGGGAATCAAGTCTAGGTACTTTGAAGAATAAAATCTATTTGTTTTACAGGTTCCATGAGCCAGCTTAGATCCAGCTGCAAATGAACAGAAAACACTACACTCTTTCTAATATCTTCTAGTTTAGCCATCCTCCAAAATCCTCTAAGCTACCCCCTTGCCTAAATTGGAGATTAGCAAATCACTAACAGACAAGCTTGCTGGCAAAGTCGTGCTTCTGATAAGGTTTATTTCAAATTGCCATTTGTATCTGTGTCTGCCATGTGAGTGTAGATATTCATGGAGGTCAGAGGAGGGCATCAGATCCTCCTGGTGCTGGCGTTAGAGGACACTATGAAATGTCTGACATAGGTGCTGGGGGAAAATACCCTGCAGGTTCTTTGGAAGAACAGCAAGTGCTCTTAACCTGTAAGCCATCTCTCCAGCTCAATATACTTTGAAATAAACAGGATGTAAAACAGAGATGAGCCCACACACTTTTTTGTTGAAGGAAAAAAAAAAAGACAAACATAGCAACATAAGGAAACAGGAGACTTGGGTGAAGTGTAAGACTGTACCTCCTGTTTATGCAGTGAGCGGAAAGGGACGAAGGGTCATGTATCAGGGTTTATAAACTGTTTTCTGCACTCTACCAGAGCGCCAGCTACTCCAGTCTGATGCCTGGTCTTTCAAAGTCATAAAAGAAACCACCTTGCTTTTCCTGCTTCAATGTCTAGTACTCTGTCATGAAGTAAGGATTATTGTTTCTCACTGTAGAAGTGGGAGTAGAAGTAGATTTTGTACCCTATCCATTACCCTCTTATGGAATCATTTATACTTCCCTTCCTGCATTTCTGGGGTCTTTGAGTTTAGATGTCTCAGTTTCACAGAGGGGAATACTCCAACCATGGGTCATACATAACTAGGGTCCTATTAAAGTTAAGTGTTGTCAGATGCCCCAGCAACTGAGTCTTTGACATCAATGAACCAGGAGACACGGAAAGGAGGCAGTACCTTGTATAGGTAAGTGCTCTTTATTCCTAGAAGAGGGAGCTTTGATGGGGCATGGAAGGAAGGGCCTGGCTCCTATGTTACAATTTCAGGTTGGTTATCCTTTATGTAACTAGGCAATGCAATGACTGAGTAGATACTTATGCCAAAGGACTAACCTGTGTATCACCAGTCACCTAAGCCAGCAGAAGCATGAGATATGAGTACTGAGAACCTGGGAGAGGACAGTGGGGAGAGAGAGACAAAGCATCAGGTATGGCCTAGAGATGAGTCGCAGAGATCCCAGCCATGATACCATCTACCATTGTTAACTTGTATAGGAGAAGATGCCTACAGAAAAGATGTGCACTAAGCCACTAGGACTGAGCAGGACAGGGGAACACAGCAGTGAGCTGTAGTACCCACAAAACTATTCCTGCTTTCCCAAGCTGCTTCAAGAACTGGCTGCTGATGGCTCAATTGAGAACTCCCTACTGGGAAAGGGTCACAAGAACCCGGGGAATGTTCATATGCAAAGGTTGGCTTACATCACTGCGCTCTTTAACCTACCAAGGACACATGTGCACAAGAACTGACAACAGCCATGTACAGAGACATAGGAAGAAAATGATTCCATGTGTAACTCTCTTTAAAGGCCACCTGAGACCCAGAGTTGGGTTAGATGGGGCCTTGCTGGAGGCCACACCGCAACACAGATTCTTCATCTTTTCATCTTGCTTCCATCCTTCTCATATGGTTGTTGTTTAAATAAGTTGGCCGATCTATAAACCTCTGTCTCTGAGTTATTTTCTAGGAAGTCCAAAGAAAGCCATCTACTTTGATAAAAATATCCATTGTAAGAGATTGGTATCTGCTCAGGACATCCAAGACCAAGTTCTCAGCACAAAGATTTGTTTATCCCAGAGGGACAAAGGGCAAAGAGAAGAGATAGAGGACAGGGGAGAAGGGGAAGCGAACGAAAGAAAGGGGGTAGAGATATTTCTTCAGGGGACAAAGGACTGCATCTGGATAGAGAGAAGTAAACAATAGGCAGACAGCAGTTTATAAAGGTAAAATTGGAAATCCTGTGTTAGAATGAAGCATTTACTTTTAATTGGGCATGTTAATTAGGTGAGCCAAGGTGGGAATTTGATTGCTAGACTTCAGTACTTTGATAGCTAGACCTTGATAGTCAGCCTCAGGAGGAAGAAGTGGACAAATAAAGGAATAGACTTTGAGGAGCTAGCTTTAGAGATGTAATCTAACAGGATTTAGCAGGGTGGAGGGAATCAGGGAGAAGGGCCAGGCCTTGCAGAGCCATGCCTATAACACTCTAGGTGGTCAGAGTCCCTTCACCCACAGTGGCATGCTTTCTTTTAATGAGCTAGAGCAGGCCACATTTTCATTCTCTGATGGTGACCCATAGGAAGAGTGAGTTTTCACTCTTTGATCTGTCATGTGACTTTTACTGGGCCTATGTGGAAAATGTCTTCTTACCCTGGATAAGACACTGACAAAAACAAACCAAAGAAGTTGTTCTACCAAAGTCTAACATGGCCAACCATGGACTTTATTGCACTTACTTACAGGAGCATGAATGGCTTAAAGGTGGCTTCATCGTGAAAAAAAAAATCAGCCCAGCATGTATAAAAGCTCAAAAAATGCTTCATCTCTGGACATCCCAGTATGAGCTTCAGGCAGCAAGGTTGCCCAGAGTCTTCCATCCCCACCAATTGTTTTCTGTTTTTTAAAACCTTAGGCCAGGGCCTTTCGAATCTTGTTAGTTTCAGGAACTTCCTTAAGGCCTGTGAGTTGTTTATCTTCTGAGTCTCTTGAGCCTTCTGGATCCTTCCTGGAGAGACTGTTTCAACTCAGGGTAAATTGCTAGACAATAGGGTTAAACTGACTGAGGGTAGAATGGCTGTTGGGGAACTGAGCAGAGTCACCATCACTGGGATTCTGGGAAGCCAATGACTCACTCACAGAACTCTCCAGAAATGCTCTGAGCTGTATCAGCATGGGACTGGAATGAACAACAGCTGCTTTTCTTGATCCCTGGTGGCACTGGACAGGAGACTATGTTGCATGCCATTCCAGCCACCTGCCTACTAGTGGGAGAGAGCAGCTGTTGGAGTAGTCCCTGTCTAAAGGGAGCCTTCTCTCTGCCCAGCTGTTGCACATGCAAACAAAATCTTGTGTTCACCTTTCAATTTCTAAATGTGTCACCCTCCAACTGCTTAGTGCTTTCCTTTAAAAGTTAAAATTGGGCTGGGAAGGAGGTACTTTAGGCCTTTTCTCTATACTGGTTCTCCTTTCTGCAGAATGTTATATCAAAAACTCCTTCACTCTCACTAGTCTCTTTAGTTTAAGGGAGTGAGGGTCTCATTTCCCACAGATGTTCCTCGAGGAACCTCTGAGGTTGACCTCTGGCCTCTACCAGTGCACACACACTTGGGAATGTGTACCCAACAACATATGTGCCTTCACACATAAACATGCACACACAATCATACATACATACAAACATACATACATACATACATACATACGCACACACATATACACACTGCAAAATATATTTAAAAGAGAAAGAAGAATTTAGCAGTCAGAGCTTTCTACTCAGTGAGAACTTTAAGGTAGTGTTAGGGTTTGGATTTTAGCTACCAAGAGCCCTAAGCTGGAGAATTTTGCAACTATGTGACACTACAAATCCCACAATGTATGCCTCTGATGCAGGGGATGTAACACGAGTTTCAGAAAAATAAGATGTGAGGCTATGAGGTCAAGTGTGTTCTGTTGCCCTGGCTAATAGGATAAATAGGTTTCTTTGCCAAGAGTCTGCTGAAAGCATCCTACATCTCACACACAGCAATGGCAGATACTGCTGTGTGACCTCAGAGGACTCCTGGCTGTGTAGATATCCACCATTCAGATGATCCAGTAGCCCTTGACACACCAGCAGGCACTGCCTCATGTTTAGAGAACCTAGTGTTATGTAAACATGTTCGAAGTGTTTCCTGTGGCTGAGAAAGTTTCTGTTCCAGGTGTCTCTTGCTGAGTCTGAACTCAGAATGAGAAAATGTTTCATGAGACAGGGAGCACGGTGGCATTTTCTGGGGTCAAAGGGGACTTGTGGCTGAGCTGTGCTAGGTGAGGTGTCAGGATTTGGTCAGCTAGCGGACCACTCTGAAACCTGAGTACCCTCAGGTCACTGGCCTATGTACCCAGAATACTTACCAGAGATTCTATTTTAGATTTGACCTGGTTTTGTTAGCAGCCTGATCCATCAGGAGCATTCACAGTAATTGGCTGGGTATCTATGAAAATCAACAAGAGGTTACTTCAGACATCCTCAAAGTTCTACAGATAAAGTGTTTACTGAACATGGTAAGAAATATGTTATTAGCTGTGGATATTATAATTGAGTTAGTGTGTGTGTGTGTGTGTGTGTGTGTGTGTGTTGTGTGTTGTCCTGGTTAGTTATATATGTTAAAAAGTATCCAAGAAGAGAGCCTCAACTGAGACATTTCCTAGATTGAATTGGCCTGTGGGGCACTGTCTTGATTGTTAATTAATGTAGGAGGCCAGCTGAATGTGGGCGGTATCATTCCCTAGGCCTGGTCCTGGGCCATACATGAAAGCTACCCAAGTATGAACCTGTACAAGCCAGTGAGCAGCAGGTCCTTCTCACATAGCCACAGATCCACAGATCCACATAACCACAGATTCACATTGAAGATGTCATGTAATTACAGTAGGATCTCTCCTTCCCAAGCATTTTCATCTTGGACTTCCCAGTCTCAAAAACTGAGAAATAAATGTCTTGCTATTTACACCATTTGGTCTATAGCCCAAGTAGACTTATGCACCCCAGAAAAGGGTGCATCTGTTCATCCTCTCCGTTTGTGACCTATGATAATAGCAATGCTTACGATGGCCCCAGCTACAGGCTCTAAGTTTAGTCATGGCTTGATGTCTTCCAACTGTATTAACTACCTCTCGTCCTTCATATGTGGTCTTAAGCAGAACAGCTATGCTATGGTCTTGTTAAATCTACATTTCTCTTCTAGTTAATAATATTTTATAATCTGATAGTTCCATACATTTACACAATATATATTGATCTAATCTACCCATTATCTCTCCAACTCCCCTTAGGGACCCACTCCAAGTCTCTCCTAATTTCATGGCCTTTGCATACTGTTTGGTTTTGCTGCTATTAACCCCTCAGGTCCAATTGGTGCTGTCGCTTTGCACATCGGTCTATGGGCACCCCCTGTAGCCCGAGCAACCTACTAACAGCCATGTCCCCAAAGGACCGTCTCTCCCTTAGCAGCAATTGGCTGTCAATCACTTCTCCAATAGTGCTGGGGTTTTAGGGCTCAACTACATTGGGATTTTGAGTAGCTCGATCTTGTGTACTCTGCCTCATTCATCTGATTCACGACTATTTCTCCTCTTGTGGTGGGAGCTTTTCCTTCCCTGCTCCTCCTGGGTACTGATCTGGAGGTAGTAAGAACCCTGCATGTGACCCAGACAGGCTGCTGGGGTGGCAGCCCAAGTTCCATGTATTTCAATCCCCCTGAGTTTATATGAACTGGAAAGATTACATTTCTGTTTTGTTTCAGTGTTTAGAGTCATGTGATAATTTGGATCACGTCATTTGTCAATCTTCTGGGCTCCTGTGTCCAGCCACGATGTCTTTGGAACAAGGTGTCCTGGTGGGGGGTTGTGCAATGAGTCTACACATGCTCTGGGGCATTGCAGGACTAGAAGAAAAAAGTCCCATCAGGAGACTTGACTTATGGTGACTTCCCTCTTCTAACCAGGTCACCCAACCGAATCTAGAAGATCCTGCCTTGGGTAGGTGATCCCTAAATGCTTTCACCACCTTCCTCCATCCCAGTGGGGAACTGAGTGAGATCTGAAGAAAATGCTTCCTGTAGTGCCCCAGGGTAGGCACCCCTCCAGAAGCAGGGGTTCTAGGAGAAGATCAAGACAAAGAACGGAGAGAAAGATGCCCATAGCCTTTCTCAGCGGGGCTTAGATTTGGATTATCTCTCACAGCATCATCTGTGACCACCTTGCTATCAAGGAAGTGATGCTTCCTGGGTTAGGGTTAGGGTTAGGGTTAGGGTTAGGGTTAGGGTTAGGGTTAGGGTTAGGGTTAGGGTTAGGGTGTCACCTCTCCGCTTAGTGTCCTCCCACTTGAATTCTTATCAGTGACAGAATATCCTGCACAGACAGCCTCTGAGTATGTTCTTGGCCTCAGGGTGTAAAGGGGGTCATGAGCTTCCATCTGAACCCCAGAAGTGTGCAATCCATCGAGGTTGATGAGTCAGCCTTGCCCATTGCCAAGACAGAAGCTCAGGCCAGGAAAGTAGCACATACCAGCTCCTCAAGTGCAAATGTGACCTGAGGTGTCACATGCACACTTGTGTGAGAACACACTCAGCCCTTGAACCAATGTGAGTACATCACTTCCCACCAAGAATCGTGACTGACCATGTTTCACACCTCTCTGGGACCAGCCCTCCACAGTCCTCTCTCTAGCTACCAATGATTTGTTTCACATTTCTACATGGAACAAAGACTGTCCATTGTTCAGAGGTGGCTCTCCTAGGGACAGGAATTTTCCAGGTGGAGGATAACGGCAAGCCAGAATCTCGCCCCTTTCTTTTTCTATGCTCAGAGTTAATCATGTTCTCTAGAAGAAACCAGTGCAGACAGGTCAACTTCACTCCACGCCAGGATGGCAACTGCAGCAGTCAATGCTCATCTTCATGTTCTGACACAAAGCTAAGGCCTGGGCTCCATTTCTGTATCATAGGTAACTCTTTGGCCCGCTGAATTGACTACCAAATGATGTAGTTGCTTCTATTCTCTAGATTGACACATCAATGGGCTAAGCTCAACATGTGATCTAGATAACAAGCAAAAGCTAACATGCAGGACTAGGGGAGGCGCTTGCTTTACAAGGCTGAGGATCTGAGTTCAAGCCCCAAAACGCATGCTGTTTTTAGTGAAGGCAGAAGGAGCATCTGTAGGGTGCTGCGTTCTGTGTGAGAACCAGTGCTGGGGATAGGGGCACAGAGGGATCCCTGGGGCTCACTGCTCAGCCAGACTAGCATAGTTGGCAAACTTCGGGCCAGTGAGAGAGCCACCAACAAAAGATATGCAGAGAGCACCTAAACAAAGACCCTGACATGAGCACACTCTGTGCTGACTCACCACAAATGTGTGTGCACACACGTACACACTTAAAAAAATGATATAAAAAACCAGTGCCTAGGAATGTATCAATGATAGGTTTAGGAGCTTTCTTCTACCCATAGTACCCACCATTTCTTCTTGTGAATCAATACTTCTCCCTGGCTCCCTGGCTCCCCGGCTCCCCGGCTTCCCGGTTCCCCTGGTTCCCTGGTTCCCTGGTTCCCTGGTTCCCTGGTTCCCTGGTTCCCTGGTTCCCTGGTTCCCTGGTTCCCTGCCTCCCTGCCTCCCTGCCTCCCCGCCTCCCCGCCTCCCCGCCCCCCCCCCCCCCCCCCCCCCCGCCCTCCCTCCATTTTCCCCCCCCTGCCCTCCAAAACCAGTAGTTTTCTAAAGGTGCTTCACATCCCCCCCCCATGAATAAACAGCCTTGACCCTCCCCATCTAGGAAGGAGTCTTCACTAATGAGTTTTTAGTTTAACCATCTAGGATGACTCTCGTGTCCTCTCAGAACCCTGACCTGCAATCCCTACAAAAGCTTTCTGTTAATGAAAATATTGGACAGTGTGTACACACAGGTGCATGCTGGGATTATGACCACCCTAAGAGTGATGGGAAGGGGGCGGGATGGAGGGAGGATTCTGCTGCACACCTGTATACTACGAAGTGACATCCAGGCTGTGGATTTCACTCATAGGCAGCATGTCAGTCCTCAGGCTCCACAGGTGATTGCCTGGGTCACTGCTTGGCCTACTGGCATCTCCTCAATTTCCCCATAATTGCTCTCCTTTTTCTCCCTCAGGTCAGCCCTGCTCCCACACTGCAGCCTCCAGTGTGGTCAGGACTATGGCTCAATGACAAGGCTCTTTGTTCCCTGACACTTGAAATCTCTCTCAATAGCTGGAGATGAGCATCCATCCATCCATCCACTTGAGAGAGAAACCATAGTTCAAGTAAGACTGGGCAACTGACATGAGCTGCTTTGTTATAGGGAAAGAGAGATGATGTCATATTGAGAGATTCTGCCCTCGGATATGTGGGAGCAACTCTCTCTACCATAGTATATCTGTCTCTTAACTACACAGGCATGAGAAAGCTTCAGTCTAATGAAGGAGGCTGTGCAGTTGACGATCTTCAAGTTGTGCCCTGATAACCACTGATTTCAGCCATGCTTGCAGCAGGCTATACTAACTCTCTGGCTCCCTCTATGAGAGAATAAGTACTCATTTTATGAGGTCATACAAAGCATCCACTGAGCTCTCTCTCCTTGCTTGGCAGAGGGGGGCTGGAAGAGAGTGAGCATCTCTCCCAGGCGTAGTCCTGGAGTCACCCCCCGGGGGGGGCATATTACAGGGTTAAGGGCTGTGCAAACCCCATCATGCTGTTGTGGACTCTGGGTCCTGATGGTGCACTATGAGGTTTCCCACCAGCCAGCAGCAAAGAGCACAGGAAGGCTTGAGGGGCAGATGCTTAGCTCTTAGAATGTTACAGTCCATAGCAGGAGCCTAGTCTTCCATGGCCTGCACTGGAAGGACTGGAACTTTCCACTTCATGATCATGGTAATATGGCCGGACTTCGAGGCTGTAACCAACTGCTTGTTGCACAACATCAGGATTGCTTCGTTCTTTTAGAAGGGTAGGCTGGCGCTTTCCTGGGATCTTATGGGCTAGGCTCTTTGGCATCAAGGTGATAGGTAGACCTCCTTCTCATACCAATCCACCCTGTGGTCTGCTGTTTTCCTTCTGAGAGACAAGTTGCATAAACCCAGCTCCCCAGATGGCCCCGTGTGAGTTAGGTAACAGCCCTCCCTGTCTTGTCAGTCAAAACAAGCCATCATGAAGAGTGCTGGGCTAGCAGGCCAACTCTAATTGTTGCTCTTGGGAGGAGGCTCATCAGGAACATTGAGAATTGTGTTGCAAGAGGCCTGTGTTTATCAAACTGCAGCTTGTCCCATGCACTCTCTCCCCTTTAGCTTTGGAAATCAAAGAGAATTATGGGACGTGTGTTTACTCCAGGGTGGCTTTTCCCGACAGCAGAGTCTAATGCGTTGGAATTCAGTCTTAGTTGAATAGATGGGTTTTGGCAGTGAACACTACTGTGTTTCCTTTCTATCTGTGGTGTGTGTGTGTGTGTGTGTGTGTGTGTGTGTGTGTGTACATGCTCACAGATGCACATATACCACAATATGCATGTGGAGGTCAGAAGACAACCTTGGGTGCTGGTTACCACACCTTCAATCTTATTTCAGACGGGACCTCTTGTTTTGCCTCTGCTGCTGACACCTGGGTGGCTAGCCTGTGGTTTCTAGGGATTCACCTGCCTCCCCCGTCTAGCTGTAGGAGTCCTAGGGGTCCTCATCCAGGCTGTTGTACTATGTTTACATGGGATTTAGGGGTTCATGCCTAACGTTCTCATGTTCACAAGGCAAACACCTTTTCACACTGAGCCATCTTCCTAGGCACACCATTTGAGCTACCTTTTAGAAAAGAACTATCAGTAAGAACGGAATTCAGTCCAGCTATGAACAGAACAACAGACTGTGGAGACTGGAGATCTGGGCTGGCCCGTGTGCCCATGGCTGGGCACATGTGGATACTGAATACTAGCAAAGTGGTTGATCAGAATGGAAAATCCATCGGTGAAGAAAACAGCAGGAAACAGGGAAGACTCCTGTGAAAAGCAGAATTATAAACCAATCATTTGAGTATGGGCAGGTGGCTCAGTGGTTAAGAATAGTACTTGGTGTTCATGAAGAGAAATTAAGTTTGGTTTCCAGCACCCTTGTCAAGCAGCTCACCACCACTTGTAACACCAGGATCTGACTCTTCTGGCCACCATAGGTACTGGATGCATGCGTGCCAACCCACAGATACATACAGTTAAAGATTGTACAACTAAAATTAAAAAAATATAATCTTAGAAATGGAAATATTCATCCTTTTAACCGTGGATACTAAGTTGAAGTGATATTTGGAGTATATTGGCTGACTTGCTTTTATTATAAGAGTTAATTCCACCTGTTTCTTTTTTATAATTTTCTATAACAAGCCTTCTAGAAAAAGGCACAGTTACAGAGATGAGTTGTGTCCTGCTTCTACTCATAAGGCCTTTGATGGAACAGTGAGATCTCTCGATCAGAGCTTTGTCTTGCTTAGACTCGACACCTCCTCTGGGCATCTGCCTCTCAGACTATTTGTTCCTGTGATCCATAGCTGCTTGGATCCCACAGTGCATAGTATCAGCATCTTAAAGTTCTTGACTGCCTCTGACCCCGTGGTGGTTGTCTCCTCTCCCTCCCAGCCACCTTTACAGTGAGACCAATGTTCTGGCTCTGTGCTTTCATAGGCCACTCTTGGTGCAAGTAGTCAGAAGTACTATAAGAATGTGTTTTGTTTTAATCCCAGGTGTGGGATATGGGGCTTCAGATTGTACACAAAAGCTGACTATGATTTGCCTGGTGCTCTAACAGGGCTGTGATTTTGCCAGATGCAGATAGTTTCTGTGAGTGTATGACATTGGAATTTTGGGGACTCTTGAATGGATGTATACATGCTAGAGCCCTGAGAGGGGCTGCAGAAGCAGCTGCTGCTGGTAGTGGTTGCTGGTTGCTGGTAACAGGGAACTGGTAGCTGTTTGCTGTTTGCTGTTTGCTGTTTGCTGTTTGCTGGTTGCTGGTTGCTGGTTGCTGGTTGCTGTTTGCTGGTTGCTGGTTGCTGGTTGCTGGTTGCTGGTTGCTGGTTGCTGGTTGCTGGTAGCTGGTTGCTGGTTGCTGGTTGCTGGTTGCTGGTTGCTGGTTGCTAATTGCTGGTTGTTGCTGTTGGTGGTGGTTGCTGGTTGCTGGTTAGCTGGTAGCTGGTTGCTTGTTGCTGGTAGCTGGTTGCTGGTAGCTGGTTTCTGGTTACTGCTGGTGGTGGTTGCTGGTTTCTGGTAGCTGGTAGCTGGTTGCTGGTTGCTGCTGCTGGTGGTTTCTGGTAGCTGGTAGCTGGTTGCTGGTTTCTGCTGCTGGTGGTTGCTGGTTTCTGGTAGCTGGTTGCTGGTTACTGTTGTTGCAGTTTGCTGTGGTTTGTCAAATGGTCCTGCTCAAAGAGATGAGAGGAAGAAATGAGATATCCTGATGGCAAAGATCAAATTTGCCCCAAGAAACTCCATGCTCCTAATCAACAGGAAGTAGTCTAAGGATACTGACACCCTCTTTCTCCTCTAGCTTCTTTCTCTTCTACCTAGAGTTGGGGTTGGAAGGATAGAATGGGGCAAAGAAGGGTGGTAGCAAAAGGAACTTACAAAGTAGCCAAAAGTCTGGCTCCAGGTGCTGTTCCACTGCTTAGAATATTCCAGTGGCCCCAAGACCTCCAATCTTTCCCTGGCACACTGTGTACCCTCCTTTAGATAGACGGTCCCTCCCCATGTCCTACTCTGCCTCACCTGTGTTTTGCTCCACGCCTTGGCCTTGTGTTGAAACTGTTTGTTTACCAGTTCATCTGCCCATTAGACCGTGTGCTCCTCGAGGGTAGGAAATTAAGTCTTTAACTGCGTCCCCATGGCACTCAGTAAATATTAGTGCGAAGCACCCAGACTATAGAGTCTGACGGTAAACAATATCTGGCTGTCAACAGCTCACCATTTCGCAAGGCTACGGCGGTGGCTGCAGGGCTGCGGGCTTTAGTTTTAATTTTATTATCATTAGCAGCATCATTGTTATTGTAATAATGAGAACCACTGCAAGCAGTGACCCCGGTGGCTCTCTGTGTGCAAAGGTGTCTGATATACATCTTTCTCTCCCAGGAGGTGACAGCTTCCCAGTAGTGGGTGGGTCTTCCATGCCGGCCACTGGGCAGTCCTTGGTTTGTTTGGTGTTGAAGGCTGAGTCTCTTCCTGCCAGTCAGCCACCTGCTGGCCGACCTTGCTAATGCTGAGTGTGGAGGGTGACTGCCGCTGTGAGCTCCCTGTTTGCAGAGGAGATAAGCATCTCACTTGGGCCACTCCTGCTGCTGTTTATGTCTTTCAGATTGCAGCTCTGTTTGGGGTTGTAGAGGCCATGTTGCTTCATGTAGTCTGCCTTGCCCTGAGGCAGACTGCCACCCTACATAAGGACGTACCAGCTCCTGGAGTCAGCTCTGTCCCAACTTGCCCTCCTTGTACTGGACAATGGGGACAGGATCATATTCTGGGAACATCATACATCAAAATAGCTCACTATGCACAAAGCTACCTATTGGTACAAGGATGGACAGGGACCAACTCCCTCCCAAGAAAGGAACTTCCTTTCTCAGCCTTCATCCATCTTTGTAGGAGGAGCCGGTCAACATTACTGGCTTAAAAATAGCCTAGAAGTAAGGCGAGACTAAAGAGGTGGCTCAGCCCTTATGAATCTGTACCCTTTGCAGATGACCTGAGTCTGATTCCCAGCACCCATGTGGGGTGGCTGGCAACTTTGTATCACTCTATGTAGCTCCAGCTCCAGGGGATTTCAGGTCCTCTTCTGGCCTCCAAGGAAACGTGCACAGATGTATTTATAGTCATGCCCTGACACACACAACAACAAATACACATCTTTTTAAAGGCTAGGGATGTAGTCAGTCGAACAGAAAGCTTACTTGACATTCATGAAGTTTGATCCCTGGCACCTTATAAATTAGTGGGGAGCACACGCCTGAAATCCCAACATTGAGGGAATCTCCCTTCTAAAAGTTAAAATGTAGCTTTGTTATTGTTGGTGAGTGTTTTGTCAGAGAAGCAAAGACAAGTTTTTCCAATAAAATATACTTTATATCAAGAATTCTTACCCACTACTTACCCCCAACAAAGACATCAGGGGCTCCATCCAACACTGGGCATCTTAGCTCTCCTCTGAGACCTTGCTGCTTTGAGCCAAGGGCACCGGGACCATGCTGGGCCTGTTGCCTCTCTGATGTTTGCTTACTAGCCACATGATGCCCTGGCTGGCCAGTCCGGTCCACATTCCAGGTCTCTGTCTTCCAGCATTCACTGAGCTGTATTTGTTCATTCAGACCCAGACTCCAAGCTTCAGTCTGTAGGTTATTTTCCCTGTGGGACCTTAGTGTCCTGCTGTTGATGAAGTGGCCTCAACACAGGTCTAAGGAACTATTCCGACCAGTTCTACATGTCTGTAAGTGCAGGGGCCCAGTTACTCCTGTAGGTGAAACGAGAAGCTTGGATTACCCAGCAGCAGCTGGTCCCCAGTCTCTCCACCAGCTTCAGCAGCCAAGTCTATGTGACGACAGCACCCTTTGGACTCTGTTGTGTGTAGGAAAGCTTAGCTATTGACATAAGGCCAGCTGTACCCTGCCTGGACAAAGGGGACCATCCTGCCAGCTCTGCTTCTGCCTGCCACAGTTGTCACATCCTGTCCTGTTGAGGTTCCTGTGGCACAGCCCTCCAAGACTTTTCTTGTCCCTGTTTCCCTTTACCTCTTTTAAACACTCAAATATCTCCTTTACTCTAACTATAGACCTATAGACCCTCTGGGGTGGAGCAGGCAGGCCAGTGAACAGTACCTGGATCCTTCCAGATTGCCAAATGGCTCAGCCATTACTATAGCTTTAATGTGGTCTGAATGATTACACCAAGATTCATGTGGTGGATACCTGGTGCCAAGTGTGGTGGTATTGAGACTGTGGGACCTTTAGGAGGGGCAGCCATGACTAATGATGTCACAACTACTAACCCTATTGAGTAACATTCATGATGGTTCTTCCCTCGGAAGGAATTGTACTTCCCTCAAGACTCATTAGTTGTCATGGGAACAAATCACTGTGAAGAGGAAGCTGACTTCTGAATCCCTCTGGCTTTCTGTCTGGTCACATGATCACTCCCTCTAGTTCCATCTTCCTTATAATGTTGAGATGGAGCCAGAGACCCCTCACCAGAGCCAAGCAGACACCGGGGCCACACGCTTGAGGACCAGAACTGAAAGCCAAGGGAGCCTCTTTTTGCTTATATAGTTGCAAGCTTCAAATTTTTGGCATAGCAACAAGAAACAGACTAATCTATTTTCAGCTGAATCATCTATAACATGAGCCCTCCAGACCTACGTGCTCTGCGTTCTAGACTTCCATCATCCTCCAAATCCCAGGAACAAAAGATACCACTAACCCAGATCAGGATCAGCCATCGCTATCATCTGTCAACTCTGTACATGCAAACAGGCATTTGCAAAGAACCTTACTCAGCAGCTACTCACGCAGACCCTGGGTCTGGAGCTTCCCAAAACCACATAGTCAAAGTTTGTGATTCTCTTGGAAAATGCATTTATAAATGAGATGCTGTTCAGGCTCCAGTCTCCGTGACATCGGAACGCAGTCCAAACAGTGCACAATTGTAACTGTTACATCAGGCAGGGGGTACTGGCTGCTTTTGTGTGTCAACTTGACACAAGCTGGAGTTATCACAGAGAAAGGAGCCTCTTTTGAGGAAATGCCTCCATGACATCCAGCTGTAAGGCATTTTCTCAATTAGTGACCTAGGGTGGGAGGCCCCATTGTGGGTGGTGCCATCCCTGGGCTGGTGGTCCTGGGATCTATAAGAAAGCAAGCTGAGCAAGCCAGGGGAAGCAAGCCAGTAAGCAGCACCCCTCCATGGCCTCTGCATCAGCTCCTGCTTCCTGACCTGCTTGAGTTCCAGTCCTGACTTCCTCCAATGATGGACAGCAATGTGGAAGTGTAAGCTGAATAAACCCTTTCCTCCCCAACTTGCTTCTTGGTCATGATGTTTGTATAGGAATAGAAATCCTGACTAAGACGTGGGGGGGGGGGGAGGGCATACTCTAAGAAGAAATGCCTGCTCTATCAGGCTAATGAAACAAAGGAGCCCCAACAACTGAGCTTTTCCCTTGAATCCCATGCTGAGGCAATAAAATAAAATAAAAGGCTGAAGTGTGGTGTTGACTAGAGCAGGAACTTGCCTCGGTGGAAGAGAGGTCTCACAGTTCTGATCTCTCACCAAATCACCTTGTAGGAGGGACTGGAGCTGTGACAGTGATGGGTCAATACTGGGCAGGACCACACCCTGACCTGACTGCTTAGCTAGGCATGCCTCTTGCATTCTATTTAAGCCTAAGCTTCATGTCCGGACTCCGGCGACCTGGGTAACTAGACTTCCGAGTTCTTCCTGACAGTATGACATGAACACATCTCCCTCCTCTGCCTTTCACTATTAATATTTCTTTGATTGGCATGTCAGGTCGGGTGGTTGATCCTGCCTTGTAGCTGCCAGGGTGTAGGCTCTGACCCACACAGCTCTAGTGACATAGTTCAGATAACTGACTGCTATTCATTCCACTTTGGAAAGTCAAGTGTGACCCCTGAAGCTCCTTGCCCTTGTAAAAGGAAGGGATTGACTGATATTGCCAAGTCAGATGCTCTGAGAGGAGGGTGCCTGCCTCTCGGCTCTGCACAGATTTGGTTTTGGTTTTATTCATCAGGACAGATACAGTCACTTGTCTGTCTTGGTCTCTGAGGTCAGCAGCTGAGGGCTGGAGTTAGATGCAGCCTGTTTAAAACACTATTGTTAATACATCCTGTCAGGCAGCATTATAACCAGGACTGACAGCCATGACATGTTCTCCTTCCTTCTCCCACTGGATCACCCTGGAGACGGCATGGGAGCTGCGTGCTTACTTGCTGGTGACCCTCCTCTGAGAAGGAAAGTGACTTGGCCGAGATCACACAGCCTACAGTCTCATGAGTCAGACATTTAGACCTGACTCTCTGCTCACTCCATTGTGTCATAGATGTCATCCAGGGCCATACTACATGTAAAGTACCTCATTAACTCGTTTTTCTAGACTATTGCTCTCCACGCCCTTGCAGCTGCTGATTCTGCACACAGGCTCCAGGCTAACAGGAAGTGGAGACAGCCCGACTGGAAGAGCGTACTATGGCATTAGTCATGTGGCAAAGAACCTTCCCTGCCTTTAAAACATATAAAAAGTTACCCTCACCCCACCACTTAAGACTTGCTTTGTCCTCAGAGTTCCTGCTCAGGATGCTGTCTGGCTGACCATCCATGGTATTAATAATCTTTTAATGGATCTCTTATTCAAATAGCAATCTACTTCAGTATTCCTCTTAGACTCTAAACCCCAAGCCTTTCAACGTTCCTTTAAAGTATGCACCAGAAAACTGGGCAAAGGGGGGTGAATGCTTATCATCCTGACACTCAGGAGGTTGGGGGCAGTAGGATCAGGAGTTCAAAGTTACCCTCAACATCTTGAGATCAGGACAAGCCTGGGATGCATCTGGCCCTGACTCAAACTATTCCTTTACCTCCCCGAGGCACAAATACATCTGCGATGGTTTTAACTGAGCAATCAAACAGCAGGTTGAAATGAGCCGGGTAGTTAGTAACTACTCAATGCTAGAGATTTTACAGTGTACAGTGACAGGTTTGTATCTGACACTGTTACTGAGCATAAAGAGGGTTAATACTGTATCACAATCCAGCTGGTCCTCTTCTTCGTGCCCTTGGGTAGCTGAAGGTCAGTTCTGGCCCTTTACTCATCCAAGAACAACCTGTGTATTTAAGGGGAACTTCCAGGGAGTTGCATTTAATAAGTTTTTCCTAAGTCACTGAGAGGAAGGTTTCGCTGGAGTTGTCTTTGAGAATTGTGAATTCATAGAACAGCATTAGTGGCTCTTTGGTTTTCTTAGAAATCTCTATGAGTTCCTTTCCAATTCAACTATGCAGCCTCTGGCTGCCAGAATCTCATGGTCTTCCTGATAGCTGCCCATACCACACATAAGTAGTTTTGGCTGGGAAAAGCTCCCTGACCCCAAGGTATGCTTGAAGTATACAGCAGGGTAGGGATTCCACACTCACCTACACCGTGTTGTTCTCACGCTGGGATTGTAAGTCCACACCGTGGAACTTATGTTTTCATGCCTGGGGATGTGGTTAGTGTAGAAGATCTCCTGTCTGCCCTGTGTCCCTTGGGCCCGTGTTCTCTGCTGAGCATTAGACAAAGGAGAAGGTCATTGTAGCAACCCTGACCAAACTCCACCACACTGCCTCTAACTGGATCAGCAAGAGCTGGGTGGAAGTGTGCACAGGGGCTCCAGAGAGCCCAGTGGGAGGCAGCTTCCCCAGAGAATGGCTCACATGAGGAAGTTTCCAGCATCCTTCCTCTAGATGCTTACCTGCGAGAGCAGCTGAAGACACTCACTTGGGGAGAGCAGCTGCTTCCTGGGGAAGGTCCAATCCAAGTATTTTGCAGGAGTGGTGAGTGACTGTCTTTAGTAATGAAGGGTGCTCAACACAAGGAGTCAGAAGCTAGAGTTAGTATACAGATCTTTACAATACGAGGAGCACACGAAACAAGGAGCAGGAGAGAGTGGAGAGGAGTGGATTCTATGAGATTCTATTCCTTCATTAGCTTATTGAACCTGTGGCTGGTGATCAAGTAATGCTTGACTTGATACTAATCAAGAACCTGGAACAAACAAACACACACACACACACACACACACACACACACACTTCCATGACTATATTACCACAGAGAAAGACTGGGCATGTACCTATGCAAACACACATGTAATCACACAGAGACATATACACACATGTTTGGATATGTATGCATATGTGTGACCATATAGGAACAGGGACCTATAGACACAGGTAGGCAAACACATGTATAGATACATCCATGTATACCCTCATGTGTGGGAGTAGAGAGTGCTTGTGCACACACACACACACAGAGGATCTTACATTTTTTAACATTAAATTGTACAGAGATTTGTGGACACTAAGGGAAAGGAAATCGTTACTGATAGAAAGCTTGGAACAGTACCAGACCTGTTTCCAAAAGAGAGAGCTGCACTCACAGCCTCTCATGGGTCATGCATACTGTATACCTTCCTGTGTAAGCCAGCTTTCCTACAGTAGCCAGAAGCAAGAAGGCTTCTGGCTCCTTTCACAGGATAACCTCTAGACTCCCTCCTACACCCTATTCGGTCCCCACGGCACTTGTTCCTGCAGGTAAGACCCCATGGCACATAAGTGGGGTCACCCCACATTCCTCCAAGAAAGAAGAGGTCCTGGATGTGTATTCAGATCCCGCTGTGACAGCCATAGGGGCCTTGCATGCAGCAGGATGTTGCAGTGGGGAAGACGACTGAGATTCAACTGTACATTAAACAGGGAAGAATGGGGTCATCTCCTGGTTGGTGTGTGTGGTCAGTAGACTGCAACCAGAGTCAATGGGTGAAGGGATAAAAAAAAAGTGTCTGCACGATGGAATACCATTAAGCTATGAAAAAGAAGGGAATGTTGATATTACCAGACTTGGAGTTATAGACTTGTGACCAAACAAGCCAGCTTCAGCCAGTCACCCTCCATAAGCCAAATTAGAGTAGCCTAATTTGTAGCAAAAAGCAAGACAGTCCTTTTGACTGTATCTCTGGAGTCTTGATGTTATGGTAACCTTGGAAACCATTGAAGTTGCATACACAGACCCCAGATACTAGAAAGGGAAAGATAAGTTTTATCACTCCTTAAACAAATGTATTCAAAGGAGATTCTTAGGCTTCGTTGAGGCTCACTAAGGCAAAGGTATTTCCTCATGGTCAAAATAATGGAATCTACCTGTGTCCCGGGTGGACACCCCAAACATTCGTTAATCCAGTTAGGTCTGCCAATCATTTCCCAAGGTGTTCACTCCCTCTCCCCTCCAGGAAATCAGAGTCGCCTGAACCCTTCCTAAGGAGGTAGGAGGAATAATTACCCCCACAGGGAGGGAAGGCACTTTCCCTCCCTGATTCCCCTTAGGGAGTATCCCTCAGGCTGCACTGCAGAGTCTCAGCCTAGCAGCCTGTCTGCATCTCTGAGCTCACCTGGGCACAGATTCCCAAACACTCTGGTGCATGCTGCTGGGAGTAGGGAGTGTGGAGTACTGAGTGTTAATTCTGTAACGTGAAGAAGCTCTGAGTATGAGGGTGGCGGAGATTGCATAGCGGTGTGAGCAGACTTCCTGCCTGGACACTGAACACTGAACACAGTGAAGGAGGTAGCATTTATGTTATGTTAAACTTGTACAGTGCAGGAAAGTGAAATATCTGTGCAAACCGTGTTTGAAACTCTCCCTGAGGTGACTAAGCCTTGTCCTGTTCCTGGTGATTGAAAACAGAAGTTAATTGTGCACAAAGCTCTTAGGTGTGGACCCCCAGGTGGCAGGGGAGACAAAGGACAGGGGGGCAACTGGTGTGTTTCCATTTGTGCCTTGACAACACAGAGGAAGTGGCTGGACTGAAAGCAAACAATGAACTAGAAGAACTCATGAAAAAGGTAATTTAGAACCACAGCATCTGGGGACATAATTAAGGAAGCACTGACTTCCCAGGCAAGACAGCTTCTCTCTGCTCCTGCCAGGAGAAATGCCTTTCATTGGGGTTGCACAATGGCCTCCCAAAGCTTCAGAGAGCTGTGCTGGGGTGACTCACCAGAGCATACAGTGTCCCGGGGACCCACACGCACTAATTTATCAGCCCCCACTGACAAACGAAATTGGGGTTTATTAACAACTGTTGGTTCAGTGAAGAGGCCCCACCATGTATTTTGATTTTGTTTTTCATCGGCCTTGTTCGATTAAAAAAATAATATTAGAAGAAGCTTTCAAAGCAGTAGGGTGCCTCCCGGCTGTGCTTGACAGGAGTGTGCCCACCCATCACTCTATATCGTGCTCTAATGCCAGTGCTTGGGCGTTAGGAATGTCATGCCAACTTCTTATGATCTGATTTATTCTCATGGTACAATCACATTGAGAACTAAGAAGTCAGTTGAGAAATTCCTTGAGTTGTTTAGGACCTGAGATATGTATGGGCTTACTGGTTTGTGGCTGCATAGCAAATCTTAGGAGCTTAATCAGTAAAGTTTGGAGGGTCAGGAGCCCAGACTGTGTGGCAGCACAACTGGGGCCTCAGCAGCTGCCTAGGTCTTGGGAACTTGCACTCCGCTTAGACTTCGGGTAAGGATGAACTTCCCACTTCCTTCCTCTTTTTGGAGCCGTTAGCATCAGAGACCAGACCAGGCTCTGGCAGCCAGAACAAGCTAACTCAGCCACTGTGCCCTTTAAAGTGGTAAATAAATTAGAGAAAGGTGTTTTATTTGGTGTGGCCATTTTAAGGAGGGGAACAAATAAGGCAGAGGTCCAGTGACCCTCCCCACCCCCCAGTTCATCTTTGGGGACCTGACATAGGTTTCAGTTCAGATAGAAGCCAAGAGGTATGCATATCTAAGCAGTCAAGGAGCGGTTGAGCCTGGTCCTCAGTGTCTGGCTCCAGTCTTCCCTGCGTGTGGTCTGACAGGTTGTCAGAACTGTGAAATCTCTTTCAGGAGACAAGCTTCTCTGGCTGGCTCCAGACTTCAGCCTTTCTCTCTCCAGTGTGAGACTGTGAGCCTCATGGGGGAGATTTTTAGTTCTCTGAGGTCCCCGAGCTTAAATGTCTCTTTGTAACAATGTCTCTGCTGTCCCAGGGAGGTTACATCCCAGGCATCCCGCTGTGGCCATGGACTGGTTCTGATCTTTGTAGATACCAGATTGAGGGCCAGAGTAGGTGACAGGAGCTGAGATCTCCATAGCATAGCTCACAGGACCGCCACTGACTTGCTGGACAGACACAAGCCATACTTGGTGGGAAGAACTGGAAAGTGTCTCTCTTTTGCATCTTCTCAGAAGCAGAAGTCAAATGTACCTAGTTTGCATCAGCCGAAAAGCAAGGCATGCTGGGACTCAGTCTCTCCAGGGAGAACTTCCAGAGAAGGTGCAGCACAGAAGACTTGAGAGATCGCCTTCACTGTCACCTTGACTGGATTCAGTATCACCACCGAAAGGAGACCCGCCCTGAATGTGAGCAGTACCATCCCCCTGCTGGAGTGACTGAGGATACACACTTCAGATTAGCAGTGTGCTAAGGATTCCCATGGCCATTGTACAGTGTTCTCAACATAGCACTGGTGTTGAGTTGTGGGTAACTTTCTTACAGGGATCGCTTGGTTCCTGTCTTCTTGAAGGAAAGAGTTTAGTCAAGGGACATAGGCTGCTCAAGCGGAAGTTTATTTAGCAAAGCAAAGCAAACAGTCCAAAGAGAGATGAGCCTGGGGATGCTCCAAGTGTGGGAATCTGTCCAGGAGGTCTGCACTGTAGATTTTGGAGAAGCTTTAATGAATATTTATGAAGTACACGGTATACGCATAGATTAAGGTGACATTTCCCTCCCAATCATACCACAGTGGGGCCAAATCTCCTTTTTGTAGTATTTCCACAAAGGGGATGGTGTATGCATGTGTGTGTGTGTGTGTGTGTGTGTGTGCGTGTGTGTGTGTATGAGTAAAATCAAAAACCATAGTGCAGGTGATACATTAGGTCAAGCCTTTGAGGTTCTAGACCCTTCGTTAGTACACAAAGGTGACAGCTGGGAAGGTGTCCTGGTGTCTTCCTTTCTGACACAGTGGGAAGAAGTTAACTGCAGCTTCAATGAAGTCTAACCACAAGAGGAAATTTTCCCCTGTAGGAGACACAGCTACCAAGCCACAACTGCTGTTTCCTTGGTTACTACATATCTAACTCTTTGCCTCCCCGGTGTCATTTTATAGCGGATGTATCTTATAGCTAAGGAAGTCATAAAAAAAAGAGGACAGCATCACTGAGGACAGGAAGATTGAAGCTCATTTTGTTCCCAACTTCTGGAGCGATGGACGTTGGTGCTTTCCAAAAGCCCCTGTATAAGGAGGACATGGTCTCAGCTTGCTTCCTCTACTGTCATTCGACACCATGAAGGTGGGTGATAAGGAACGGAGGGTCATTGGGCTCATGGTTCAGAAGACAGGCAGTTCAAGATTGGGTGGCCACATCTGGTGAGGTCCTTCCTGCAGGTGGGAGCTCTGCTCGGTGGCAGGGCAGTTCAGTAAGTGAAGACGAATGCATCTAGGCTCACCCGTCTCCCCTTATTACAGAATGTCTGCCTCCCCGGAGTCAGAATCCTCTGTTGTCACTGTAGCTTTAACTGTCTATGGAGGAGGCAGCACAGACAGGCTGACCTCTCACCTCTTTCTGCCTCACACTGCTGTGTACATTTCAACACGAGAGCTGGGGAGGCAGCTCAGTTGGGAAAGACACAAGCACGAGGTTCTGAGTTCCAGCAGCAATGTCATGTGAAACCCCTGGGGCCTGGTGGCTCTCGCTTGTCATCTCAGCAACCACCACAGGGAGGAGGAGACTGAGATTTCAGGGGGCTTGCTGGCAGGCAGGGTAGCCAAATGAAGAGTCCCTGTTAAAAAAAAAATAAGGCAGAGAGCAATTGGGGAAGGCACCAGATATCAACATCTGGCTTCTATACAGATGTCTGCACACATACAGATATACACACATAACACATTCATACATACACATACAGGCACATAGTCACACAAACATACCACACCATATACCACATACAACATAACACACATACCACATACAACATAACACATAACTCCTCATACAAGATAACACATACCACATACAACATAACATATAACTCTACATACAAGATAACACACACCACATATAACATAACACATAACTCCACATACAACATAACATATAACTCCACATACAACGTAACACACACTCCACATACAACATAACATAACTCTACATACAAGATAACATACACCACATACAACATAACACACACTCCACATACAACATAACACACACTCCACATACAACGTAACACATACACAAACACACCCACACACCATTTCAACCACAGCAGGCCCATCCCCTCATGCTATCTGTAAAACTTATTCTACAAGGGATCAAACTGAAGCAGCCAAGAGTCTTCCTTTCCTTCTCTCTCTTTCTTGTCCTCAGGACTGTCAAATCATCAGGTATTCTGCAGGTGTCCTGGGTTAAGATAGGCCTCAAAGGCATCAGGCAATGGTGAATGTGAAATGGAATATGTGAGCCAGAGCCCGGCGGAACCCTGCTAGTGGGGAAAGAGAAGGCATCACACCACCTTTGGTAAGCAGGGTCTATGCAGGTGGGGTTGTTGAGAGCCTGATGGGTTGCCCTCAGGCTGACAACAGGCAGCTGGTAGTTGGACAGACTCTGGGTCAGCCACTGGCTTCATCCCTAGAGGATAGCCACAAGATCTGGTTTGAGTTTTGAGCTCAGCATAAGGAATTCAACTTTGTGGCTCCAACCTGTTCAGCCTCACTCCAGCCATGGGTGGTGTGTTTTATTAAAAAGAAAAAGAAGCCAGGGATATGTTCAGTGGAGGCACGGTATGGTGTGGGGAAAGAGGGTGCCTCTGAGGGCCCATACTGAAACATCTCTTCTCCCTGAGGGACCAGCCACATGACGGTACAGTATATAGAATGGAGTTTATTTAGGTCATGGGGAGGGGAGTTGAGGGAGTAGAGACAGAGAAAGGCACACACACACACACACACA
>NW_021604656.1:1261379-1296858 GCF_004785775.1 Grammomys surdaster
GTATGGTATGGTATGGTATGGTATGGTATGGTATGGTATGGTATGGTCTGGCTGTGGTCATCGCCCCTTGACCCAGTTATTACCTGTCCTCTGCTTCAGTCAAGATGTTGACTAAATGCATACAAGCATTCATGCACATGCACAGGTGTGTTCACATCCATCCATACACAGATAAATGCCTTTATGTGTTAAGGGTAATATTTAAAGCAGCAGCACCTGATCTATCTTGTTGTTATGGGGCCGCCATGTTCTCGACTAGACAAGGCCTGAGGCCATGAGCAGTGTGTTCTCACCACTGCTGTGACTCAGGCCAGCCAAAGCACCAGCCCTGCCACCCACGAGGCACCGCCGTGGGAGATGGCTCTGCCAATCATCCACACTGTCCCTACAATGCTCGGCTGAGCCCAGACCATCCCACCATCCACGTGGTACCTGGTAGACATGAGACTCTAATGTCTGAAGATTATCCAGAGGTTTTTATATATTTGGTAATGCTCATTTAACAAGATGCCCACACAGCTGGAGGTGTTACCCAATTAACTCACCTAGATATACGTTGTTACCCACGACTGCTCTATGGTTTCATCTCTGGGATGGGGTCAGCGTTGGTGGAAGGCCTACCTCTCCAGCTGCAGCTGTGTGGAGATCCAGCTTGTGGGTGCTGGGATCCCCAGGACACAGACTGACTTGGGTTAGCCACTTCCCCTGCTCCCTCTCTCTTGAAAAACATACAGTAAGCAGAAAGCATAGGAAATAGCCACAAAGTTCATCTTTCCACAGCACCCTCCCCAGTCTTTAGAGCAAAGAACAGCTAGATTAGCAAGGGGACTGGTAGATGCTTCAACATGCCCAGAAGGCCTCCCAGTCCTTCACCAGCCCAGAGGATTTAGCCTGTATTGAGCTTTACCTTGTCACTTGAACTGTGACAAAGGCTGTCTTGCTCTCCAAGTCACTGCAGAAGTGCCTAAGTTACCATGGGTCCTGCTGGGTAGCTGAGGTCCTGGGCTCTGGAATATCATGTAGATCTAAAGGCTCAGACACACAGAAGTATGGTCATGTACAGGAGGCAGTTTGGAGTATGGCTCCCACCAGAACTTCTGGAAGAAGCAGGGAAGGATCCTGTAGTCTTCAGAAAAGTATCCTACTAATACTGGTTCCCAGCTTCCTGCCTCTAGGTAGAGAGAAAATACATTTTTTGCTGCTTTGAGCCAATCTAGTACATGGGCTTTCTTATGTCGGTCACAGGAAACAAACATATCTCTCTTCAAAGACAAAGCAAATCCTGATCACATGGACCCTATCCATTAGCCAGCTGACCCAGAAAACTCAAGGACTAAAATTGGCACATCTGATAGTGGGCAGATTGGATAAGAGCTCATATCTAGACAAGAAGACATATCTGACCCTCAGGTCAGGCAGGGGCTATAGCGATGGAATAAATCACAGGACAGAAGAGTCCTTGGGGATCAGGAGTAGCTGGGAGTGGCACTGGGGGACTCTCTTATGAACATGCAGGAGGGAAGTGTCAATATCTGATGCCACCTACACCTGGAGTCTCTGTGGGAACTTGTACAGCTTCCTGGCTTCCTTTCTCATGTGATAAAACACTTGCTTGAAAGCGACTCAGAGGAAGGAAAGTTTCATTAGGCTTAGACATCCAGACCATAGTTCATCTTTGAAGAAAGTCAGGCAATAATCCTGGCAAGCATTTGAAGCAGAAACCGTGGAGGGATGGATGCTGCTTTCTGGCTGATGCTTATGTAGCTTTTTTTTTTTTTATAATGCATCCCAGGACAACGTGCTCAGGGATGGTATAGCCCCTTCTGGATGGACCCTCCTCCACCCATCAATTAACAAGACAATCCCCCAGAGGCTTGCAAGATGATTAGTCTGACATTCCAAAGACACTCACAATTCGTGGCAGCCAGGTCTCAGTTCCTCCTACTCTGTTAGAGAACCCCACAGCTTCAGTGGAGAGATTGCCGCAGGTGATTGGGGGGTAGAGTCATGGTACTCTTGCGGACATTCTCCTCCGCTGTATCTGGCCATGATTTAAGGCTCGCACACAACATTCAGAGAACACAATGTCTTCGTGTGCATTGCACCAACAGGAAGGGTTGGAGTGCGCTGCCTGCTGTGGCTGCACAGGTCAGAGCTTCAGGGCAAGGCAGGGCTTGCTGAACCCTGGCAACTTCCTAGTCCTTGCCTGGCCCAACCCACACAGAGAAAGCTAATGGTGAGGCCGCTATGGGTGGTGAAGAACTGTTGATCAACTCCACTGAATGTGACCTGACTGGGAGCTGGTTCACACTTGAGCTGCCTAGTTTGAGGCTGGTGGCAGCAGGTGTGTGTGTGTGTGTGTTTGTGTGTGTGTGTGTGTGTAACGGACAACTCGGCGCTGCATGCCTGCCAACAGCTCCCCATCGCTCTCACTTGCAACAGAACCCCAGCTGTTCAGGCCTCCTCTGAAATGCCATTCCCTAAATTCATGAAAAGTTTTGACCCAGGTCCTCCAGCAAAGATAAAAACAGCCCCAGTTTTATCTCTGACTTAGGAGATTATCTGTCCTGCTCCATATTCTGGTCTAAAGACAGCCAGTTCTATTTATACCAAATTAAATGAGCCGAAGGCAATTCATTTAAACTGGGTAAAGATTTTGAGGGCAGATTAAATCAAGACTTGAGAAGCCTGCCAATAGCACCTGCTTGCCTGCTTGCCTGCTTCCCTGATTCCACGGTAGTCACTGTGTGTTTAGGGTTAGTAGCTTTGTTCTTAGAGGGGTATGTCTACGGGTCAGCTCAGGGGTCCATGTGTTTTTGTACAGCCCTTTGGCCTGCTCAAAGGACCCTGGTCCTGTGGTCTTCTCTCTAAGGGAAGATAAGTTGATCGGTACTCTCTGCGGTGACCAGGAAGGCCTGAGGGAACGGCAGAAACAGTGCATTGTGTTGTGAGAATTCAAACACCAGGGTCTGGAGAGAAGACAGGGTAAAGCGTCTCTGGTGCAAACATGAGAACCAGAGAGTTCTGAGCTACAGAGCCTTCAGAAAAAGCAGGGCATAGCAGTACCTGTCAGGACATCCAGCACTAGAGTGCTGGATGCAGCTTGGACCATGTGCTCAGTGGCCAACCAACCTAGCTGAATGGCTGAGGTGCAGGTTCAGGGAGAGGCCCTCTGTGATGGTTTTTGTATATGCTTGGCCCAGGAAGTGGCACTATTTGGAGATGTAGCCTTGTTGGAGTGGGTGTGTCACTGTGGGCATGGGCTATAAGATCCTCATCCTAGCTGCCTGGAAGTCAGTATTCTGCTAGCAGTCTCCAGGTGAACATGTAGAACTCTCAGCTCCTCCTGCACCATGCCTGCCTGCATGCTGAACCTCTGAACCTGTAAGCCAGCCCCAATTAAATGTTGTCCTTTATAAGACTTGCCTTGGTCATGGTGTCCGTTCACAACAGTAAAACCCTAACTAAGACAGAAGTTGGTGCCAGGGACTGGGGTATTGCTGTGATAGGCCTGACTGTGATTTTTTTTTTTTTTGAAAGACTGTTGATTTTGGGACTTTAGATTTGGAAAGCAGTGGAATGCTTTAAATGGGGCTTAATGGGCCATCCTAGTAGGAATATGGAAGACTTAGTTGCTGAGATTGATTTGAACTGTACAGACCTAGGCCAAGAGGTTTTAGTGGAGAAGAATTTCAGAATATGGCCTAGAGACTGTTTTTGTGGTATTTTGGTGAAGAATGGGGCTGTTTTTTGCCTTTGTGTGAAGAGTCTGCCTGAGGCTAAGGTGAAGAGACTCAGATTAATTCCATTGACAAAGGAAGTCTCAGAAACACCCATCCTAGACTTTGTTCTCAGGTTAAGTTTCATGAAGAACATCTTAAGCAAGCATAGCAAGTTTAGACAGGAAAAATATAAAGTATATGGTTCGAGTATTAATGAAGTACCAGGAAGTGAAATGGAACTGAATTCTAGGAGATGACAGATTAAGGGATTTGGGCCCATCCAGCTAAATTTAGGACCAGGCCTGGTGGCACACACCTTTAATCCCAGAAGACAAAGTCAAACAGATCTCTGAGTGCAAGGCCAGCCTGGGACAAAGCAGGTTGTAGGTGAAGAAAAGCTTAAACCCAGGCATGGTGGTACACGCCTTTAATCCCAGCATTATAGGAGACAGAGCTGTGCAGGTCTCTGAGTTCAAGGTCAGTCTACACAACAAGTTCCAGGAAAGCCAAGCTTAGGCAGTGAGGAAGTTGGAAAACAGAAACCTGGTAATAGAATAAGTGGGGGCCATGTTCCAGCCCCAGCAGGGAGTAGAACTCTGCAGCTTCAGCCATGTGGGTCTCCCTTTAGAGTGAAAAACAGAAGGGACTAATGGGGTGTTGGTTAGCTGGAGCTAAGAAATTAGTGGTGATTAAGGAGAGACCAGCATCACTGAGGTGAGATATTCAGGGAAGTGTTTTCTGAGAGCACAAAGAAGCTGTGTTCCAGAAATAGCCAAGGTTGTACCTCCTATTGCAGCTGTACTTGGTAATGTGTAAGAGTCACCTAGGTGGTGCTGATTTTGAAGGCATGAAGGCTTCCTGAAGAACAGCTGAGGCTTGGCATTGTGAGAGGCCAGGGAAGGCCATTGGTGAAGATGCAGACTCAGTTGCAGTTGATGACCCAGAACTGAAGGGGTCATGCAAATGAATTGAGGCTTGGCACCATGAAGAGAGCCTATGAGAGGCTATTGGTGAAGCCTAGTTGCAGAGGAAGACTCCAGTGTATTGGAGATGCCAGTACCATGGGATGACCACCAAGAACAGCAGTGGCAGTAGGGTGCATTGACCTGAGCCTAGAGTGCTTCAGAGGGCAGAGCTGGAGAAGTAATGCCAGCCCTTTGGAAGAGCCCAGAAGATCATGTGTGAATTCCATACATTGGAACAAGAAGCTGTGAAGTTGTAGTTGACTTGGAGATTCCAAGATGTTAAATAAAGATGCCAGAGTTGTGAGCTACCTGCTGAGGAAAGCTGCTAACAGGGAGTAGAACCAGCTCAGGAGAAAGAAGTTTGTTGCAGTCAACAAAGATGAAAAAGGAGTTGGAGATCTGAAGACCGCTTTGACATCAGACATGAAGATGCAGAGTTCAGGGTTTGCCCAGCTGGTTCCCTGTCTTGCTTTGGGGATTACAGTCAAGTGATTGGATGGAGCTCAGAAGAGACTTTGAACTTTGGACTTTTAACATTGTTGAGGCTGCTGTAGACTATGGGGACTTATGAAGTTGGACTAAATGTATTTTGCATTATGCTATGTTTAGGTATGGCCCCATAGACTCATATGTTTGAACAAGCCTATGGGAGCCAGGGAGTGGAATGTGATGGTTTGTATATGCTTGGCCCAAGGAGTGGCACTATTTGGAGGTGTGGCCTTGTTGGAATAGGCGTAGCCTTGTGGGTGTGGTCTTTAATACCCTTGTCCTATCTACCTAGGAGTCAGTCTTCTGCTAGCAGCTTTCAGATGAAGATGTAGAACTCTCAGCTCCTCCTATACCATGCCTGCCTGGACCCTGCCGTGCTCTCACCTTGATGACAATGGACTGAACCTCTGAACCTGTAAGCCAGTCCCAGTTAAATGTTGTCTTTTATAAGATTGCCTTGGTCATGGTGTGTGTTCACAGCAGTGAAACCCTAAAACATCCTGTCTCAGAAAATCGACAGAGAACAACGAAGACACCTGACATTGACCTCTGGTCTGCATGTACACACACAGATGCACACATTCACAAATAAGCACCCCTACCACCACCCACACACACACACAAGGGTAGGCCCCTGTCAGCAAGAAAGGAGACTGACTTAGCTCTGGGAAGAAGCTCCCAGGAAAGCCACACAGCATACTTTCTGTTTCTGACCCTGAAACCCCAACCTGGGAGTCACAAAACAAGAGCTGAGACCTCGCCACTGCTCTTCAGGAATATAAAAGGTTACTTTCATTGGCTACATTCAGAAGTCCAAGGTCTGGAGCCATGGCAGGCTGACTAAATGGGAATGAAATCCTCTCTCTGTTACTCAGACATCACATGGGCTGAGCTGATGTAATCTTCCATTTCAATATCTGTGCAAAATACAGACTGCCTGTATTCCCAGCATGAGCTTTACGAGGCTGTGACACAGCCTCTGGTGATGCAGCCTCTGGCTTGGGCATTCTCCTCAGCTCACAGTGACTTACTGCTCCTGTCTACCCTGAGGCTCCTCCACCAGACCCCAATGCCAACGTGAAAGGCATCTCAACAGGGCTTAAATGAGCATCGAAAAGGCTCACATAGCGGAGATGCAAACTCAAACTTTTACAGTGCGGGTTATAAAGACCTCATCAGCAAACACATGACATTCTCTTTCCCAGCAAAGTGCTAGTGTGAGATATTTATTTCTTCATGGAATCCTTGGGGCAACTTCTATATGCTTTCTCTTTCCTTCATGGAATCTGCCATCTCAGAGTTCAAAATGGCTGCATGTCTTGCCACTGTGTTCACAGTCAGCTGGCCGAAGGGAAGAGAGGTAGATGGAGCTTCCTTCTTGTGTGTGATCTGAATTCAACATGTTCCCCACAGGCTCATGTGTTTGAACACTTGGTCCCTAGATAGTGGTGCAGATTTGAGAGTTGCGGATCCTTTAAGAAGTGGAACCTTTGAAAAAGAAGTCCATCACTGGGGGCGAGGGCAGGCCTCAAGGTTCTACAGCCTTAGCCATGTCCTTTCTGCTCTCTGCTTCCTGGTTGCGTATGTAACATGAGCCCCATCACCTCACACACTAGCCACCATGCCTCCTTGCCATCCTTTGGACAATATTCCTGCCAAACTGAGTTGAAATAAACTCCTCCCTTGCTTAAGTTGCTTCTTGTCAGGTATTTTGGCCTCAGAAATGAGAAAAGTAGTTAGTTGGGTGCTACAGTTTGGTGGTTGCGCATTCTCCTGAGACTCGAGTTAAAGGTTGGCCCAAGGCTGTGCTACTGGGAAACAGTGGACACTTTAGGTATGGAGCCTCCTGTGAGGTACTAGCATTGGAGCTGTGGGACCCAGGCTGTTCCTTTCTGGCTTCCTGGTCAGGAGCTGAGCAGTTTGCTCTATTACACATTCCCTGGTGGTACCACTACCAACCCCACCGTAGTCCTGACGGCAGTGGACCCATGTTGAATCTCCTACAATGTTTTTTATGCATAAAACTTAATTGTCTCTAGGCTTTTGTTGCAGGCACAGAAAACTAACTGGTATACTGCCTCTCAGCTATCACTATGTTTGTGTTTGGTCTAGGCTCTGCCCCACAGTTAGTTACCTAGCAACAGCCAGGTGTGCCTGACTTGCCATAAAAGGGGCTGCTTGGTCCCTCCTCACTCTCTTGCTCTTACTTCCTTCTTTTCTCCTCTTGCTCCTCCTTACCTAACTCTCTCTCTACACTCCCCTTCCCCATCTCTCTCCACATGCTCATGGGTCACCTCTACTTTCTCTCTCTCTCTCTCTCTCTTCTCTCTCTTCCTCTCTCTCTCTCTCCTCCCTTTCCCCCATGCCCTGAATAAACTCTATTCTATACTATATTGTCTTGTGGCTGGTACCTCTCAAGGGAAGGGATGCCTCAGCATGGGCCCACAGAGGCACGCCCTTCCCCCACGCCACACTGCGCCTCCACCAAACATATTCCTTTTCTCTATCTTTTTGTAAAACACAACCCTTTGAGCAGACTGCAGGCAGCAATTCTGTGACACTTGGCTGCTCCGGTGAAAGGAACCTGGGGATGTTGTCCTTTTGATAGAGGCTATGGGACCAGGGAACAACAGAGGTTCCTGTAAGCATAGAAGCTCCTATCCTATCCTATCTGGGAGAAAGCCAGGCCTCTGTGTGTCTGTGAATGCTTAGGAAGACGCCAGCATCGATTTTAGAGAAATGCACATTATGTTTACACAAACGTAAAACCATCTCCGCCAATGGCGAAGAGCAGCTTCGTTACATAGTTCTCTCCGTCTGCAGGCCCCAAATTCTAGATTGTATCTATCCCTACATGCACAAAATGCATCCTTCTTACCTTAGAGCTCAGCTAGGTCAGTGTAGATATTTTTTTTTTCCTTACCTTATTGGAAACGTTCATCTTTTCCTGTAGAAGCGTCACACATTCCTGGCATAGCTGAATTGGCTGGCATCACGTCTCCCGTGCTTCAGGGCCGTGGTCAGGTAAACTGTGCACCGAACACAAGCACTATGACTCCATGACGATGGTGCTGATGGTCCAGAGGGATGCCGTGTGACCAGGGTGCATATTGTGCACTGAGCAGGGCTGTGTATGTTAAAGGGATGATTCTCGCTCCGATGATGGATGGACACAGTGATGTGAGGTTTCAGCCCACTGCTCAGAACATGCAAGATTAAGAACTTATGAATTGCTTATTTCTGGAAATTTTCGGGGATTCTTTTTAGCCCATGGTTGTCACAGGTGAAAGGCTAAAGCTGTGAACGGGGCTTTGAGGGTAAAAGGGGTGTGACTGGGGTAGGCACTGTGAACCGCGTGAAGCTCCATGTGATTTTGATTTAACTTCCATGTTCCAAATAGCCATGTGAGGAAATCTAACAGACATTTGAGTGACTTACCTGGGTCATACAGCTGTTAGCCAACTGACTGAGCATCTGAGCAGCAGACTCTGGGCTACTATTGCCCTGGGAAATGTTTTCTGGTTTGTTTTCCAAATGAAAACACGCTCCTCTGAAGCCAGATCGAGATCCACGATATATCGTATTTTCAAGTTATGGTATTCTGACATTGCTGAGCAAGGTTGGGACAGGATTCACCTCTGTTACTGCAGAGGGCTCTCGCACAGTTTGGGGTGGGGGGTGAGGGGTGAGGGTCCTAGCTCCATCCTAAGGATGCAGTAAGCTTCAGTAACCTCCAGGGTACCAATCATGCTGCAGCCAGATCTCCATCAGTGAGGCGTATTTATCACCTTCATTTTAAAAATCTGATTTATACGGCTGCAAGTTCCCCCCACTTTGTCTGGAGTAGTTGTCAGATTTAACAACCAGCTTGTAAAACTCCTGGCAACTTAACAATTGCCGGTTGTGACCCGGTACAAGCTGACTCCGACCTTCACTGCTCTGGCCAGCTTCACAAACAACTTACAACAGCATAAACGGAGTATACATGTGCACCCCTTAAAACACAGTGACCTTCGTTTTCAGCCAACTGGGACTTCTGCCCTCCAGACCAGCCTCAGTCTTTCTTCTCCATGTCTGTCCCCAGCGGCTCAGGGCTAATACAGAAAACCCAACATGCCCTTTGGTTTTAAAGCTCATACTGTTAGGAAGAATGTGTTCCTGGATCATGCTAGCTCACGCTCCGCTTCCTCCTGTTGCTGTGCCTATGCTGTTTTCTGTTTCAACCTATGGCTCTGAAAACCATAGGTCTTCCACAAGTCTAGCAGATGAGTTGGAGTGTTTGTTAGATATTCTGTCTCTGCGCGGAAGACTGGTCTTTGGGAATGCCTTCTAATCTCTACCCTTCAGTGTTCCCTTTTGGGGGTCACTGTCCCTTTTGGGGATCACAGCCCTGGCTTCTTCTCTTCCACCCTACCTTCTCATATGTCACACTTATGACTAATGTGTCTTTCTCACCAGACTATTATCCTAGTGATGAAATGGACAGTGGTTATGGATTTCTGAGCTTTCTGAATGACCTGGCACAAAAATGACCTTTCTCTCTCTCTCTCTCTCTCTCTCTCTCTCTCTCTCTCTCTCCCTCCCTCCCTCCCTCCCTCCCTCTCTCTCCCCCCTCCCTCATTCATTCACTCTCACTCTTTCACACACCCACCCAGCACCACCAGTAGCTTATGATAGTACGAAAACCCAACAGAACTATCCTTTGTAAAAATCACTGATTAACAAAGTGGTCGTTAGAGTTAGAAATGTCTGCCAGAGGCTGCTGTTTTTGAAAGCTTGGTTGCCAGTTGGTGATCCTGTTCAGAAAAGTTTTTGAGCCTGCAGGCAGTACAGGCTTGCTGGAGGAAATATGTGACTTGGGGGAGGGTTTTTAATCCCACTTCCTGTTCTCTTTCTCTGCTTCCAGCATTGGGGTGACAATGTGATCGGCCAGCTTCCTGCTCTGCCTCCCTGCCTTCCTCACCAGGATGGATTCTAAAGCTCTGCAATCATAAGGCAAAGTAAACCTCTCCTCCCTTCAGTTTTCTGATGAAAAGCAACATGCAAAGGCAAAGAGACCTGGGCTTCATTTGATTCTGGAATTCTCTTTCTCGTGGCAGCTTGAATCTCTACACGTCACAGCATGATGGGATGTTCTGGGCCGTGCTTCTGCTCTCACAGGCCAGCAAGCAGTGCTGCCTTCTTCTGAGGGCAATCAGCATCCGGGTCATGGAGGATGGGCTTGGGATAGCAGGACCTCAGCCTTGGGGGCCTTTTTCCTACAAGAAACCAAGCCAACTCTTGGTTTTCTGATCCCTTCCTGATTTAGCCCTTCAGCCCTCCTGCCTCCCATCTGGTGAAATGAAGGACTTGGGCACAATAGCCAGCCTGGGGGTTATTGAGAGAGTTGCTGTTGTTTCAGCCTTTATAGTGCCCATGATGATTAAACTCCACCCAAGCACAGGCAGAACTAGGGAGCTGGAGATGCTGTGGCCAGAGTCAGTGACTTGGAATGTTATCCTCGAGAATAACACTGAGTGGAAGAGAATATTCTTAAAAAAAAAAAAAGTTCTAGATGATTTGGACCAAAAATTGTTATTAGTTCCCCACAGGAAGTCAGTTCTCCTGTGTTCCTTTTGGCAAACAAGAGGTGTAGAATTTATAGGTTAGCCACATATGACCCCACAAAGAACATTTTAAAGAAAGCCTTTCTTATCACCAGTGTTGTAGACCACCCTCCCCACTACATTCAGTCAGTCATGCCCCCCACCCTGCTATGCTGCTAGATCCTGTCCTCAATAATTCAGCCACACAGCCTGCTTCAGCTGGTAGAACATGAAATACTCTAGGGTTGGGGAGTCTCTACCACCAGAACTACCTAGAAACTGTCTAGCTCCCGTGTCTGTCTCCAAGAATGGAATGACTGGAAGGCTGGACTCAGCATAGTTGGTGTTCAGATATGAGCTGTGATATGCTGGGAATTCTTCACATATTACATGCCAGGCTCCATCCGGGTGCCTTTGCAGAGGGAATGTCTGCTGAGCAAATGTTTCCCTAAGAGCAGGCTGGAGCCCTCACTTTGACTCACAAGGCTCCAAGACAGCTCAGATCTGTGGGAGACCACTGGAGCCCAGATCCGATCGGAAACCAGGCAGACTTGATGTGACAAGCATAGAAGATGTAAAGACGCTCATTAGGGCTGCCCTGACCAAGCATCAGACATATGGACAAGCCACAGGTATTTTTTCCCTCATGGTTCTGGATGCCATATGCCCTCTTTTTATAAGGACACTAGCCCTATCAGAATGCACCTTGTGGCTTTGTTGAACCATAGTTACTTCTTAATCTATGACGTATGTTTCCAAACTGGGAATGAGAGCTTCAGTGTGTGAGGAGTGAGGGACAGAAAGCATTTCTTCCTGCCTTAGCCAGGGTTACGATGGCTGTGATGGAATACCATGATCAAAGCAACTTTGGGAGGGAAGGGTTTATTTGGCTTACTCTTCCACATCACTGCTCTTCATCAAAGGAAGTCAGGACAGGACCTCAAACAGGGCAGGAAGCTGGGAGCAGGAGCTGATACAGAAGCCATGGAGGGATTCTGCTTCCTGGTTTGCTCAGCCTGCTTTCTTATAGAACCCAGCCCAGGGGTGCCACTACCCACCATGGGCTGGGCCTTCCCCCATTGATCACTAATTAAGAAAATGTTCTACAGGGTTACCTACAGCTAGATCTTATAGAAGCAGTTTCTTAATTGAGGCTCCCTCCTCTCCAGAGACTCTACCTTGTGTCAAGCTGACATAAACTAGCGAGCACATCTCCACAATAAGATGTGGTGGAATCTCTGTTTGGAAAATACAGTCTACCCCTGTAAGTGAAGTACAAAGAGAAGATGGGCCAAGATCTCAACAACTATCCAGTATAGGATGGTCCTTGAAGGGCAGAGATACTGGATGAAGGACCACTCCTTAGGAATAAAATGACACCATCACACCATATGGGGAAATCAGAAGCAAGGAAAATCTCTGAACAGGAAGCATTATTTCTTTCTAACAGCTCCACTGCATATACTTGGGAGACGGTCTACAATCATTCAACTGAGCTTTGCTAACCAAAAACTAAGCAAGCACTAAGAACTCTGTTGACAATGACTGTGTCTCTAGACTGCCCACCTCCGACATCTCGACTTCTCTTCACTTGGTCATTTCCCCACTAATTCTCTGATGACAGTTGCAGATACTGACCGTTATCCTCATTCTCAGAAATCATAAAAACAGTTATAAACCTTAACACAATGAGAGTGCGTATTTGTGTGACAGCCAGAAGTTAATCTTGGGTGTTTTTTCTCAATCACTCTCTCTTTGTTGTTGTTATTGTTGTTGTTTGTTTGTTTGTTTTTGAGACAAGGTCTTTCATTGAACCTGGGACACTCTGATTCAGTTAAGCTGATTGGCTGGCAAGCATCAGGGATCCTCTTGTCTCTGTCTTCCAGTTCCGGGATTACAGGTACATACTATTGTGCCTGGCTTTATCTATATGGGTTCTGTGGTACTGAACATGGACTCTCTTGCTTGTACAGCAAGTACTTTATCAATGGAGAGTTCTCCAAAGCTTAAGAAATGTCAGCTTTCTAACTGAGGTCCCTCATAACGTCTCTCCTGCCTCCCACCCCCTTAAGCCTTGCTATGAGCCAAATGGACAGCTCCACAGTACAGAGATCTATAGGGAAAGAATCCTCTGACCTGTTGGTACTGATGGTTGAACCTTCCATCCCTGTGGATCAGCTCACCACATCAGGGAGGAGTGATATTGTGTGGGCCTTGGATGCTATGCTCCTACCAGTGACAGAGGGTGTGCACTTCAGAAAACACCCTTGCCCTGCATCTTAAGACTTGGACTCTCAGCTTCTCTCTGTTCTGTCTGATGCTTACCAGAGGCCAGTAACATGAAGCCAGACCTTCATGTTCCCAGTGTCACAGTCAGCTGCAGTTGGAAACTTGGAACAACCTAAAGTCACTTGAATGAGGAGTCTCAACTGAGGGGTTGCCCAGACTAGACTGGCCAGTGGCCTTGTCTGTGAGAGACTGTATTGATTGATATGGAGGACCCTCTGTGGAAGGCATTGTACCCTGAGCAGATGGTCCTGGGTCATATAAAAAAGATGAATAGGATGAGCCAGAGATCAGGAGAGAGTGAGTCAGCAAGCAGTATCCCCCACGGGTTCTGCCTCAAACTCCTATTTAAGTTTTTGCCCCAACTTCTGCCAGTGACAAGCTGTGACGTGGAAGTATGTGCCAAATGAACCCTTTCTTCCTCTGAGTTACCTTTGGTCAGAGTGTTTTATTACGGCAATGGAAAAAACATTAGGACAACCTGCTTATTGAATAAACTGAGCTCAGGGAAATCCTAGGGAAGCATCCCCACCTTCTGAGAACAGGGTCTCTGCTCCCTTCAGTTTGCATTGTGGGTAGGAATGGAGGCTCCTGTGCTGTTTACTGATAGGAAGAGTCTCATCTAAGACATTATACTACTCAATCTAGTGCAATGACCAAAGCCTAGACATTGTCACATTACAACACTGTCTTCTGTGCTTGCTTCAGGGCCAGGTAGCATGTATGGGACTCTTTGTCTCCCTTCTCCCTACTGTCCAATCCCCAAGTCAGATAATATGGTACCAAAGGTTGACATTCTGAGGCTTGCTACTTGGTTTCCCAGACTTGCCTGTTTCCTCTCAGTTGACAGGGCTTCTTGATTGAATACTTTTCTTGTGCTTCTCTGTGGTAGACCATGGTGATCATGAACTAGGACTGTTTCTAAGCTTTTGTGTTCTTCTGATTGCTGTTGCTTCTGTTCTTGTGATTTTGGTACCTACTGTAAGTAGACGTTGCCTAAGGTTTTGCTTTGGTGTGCTGTCTACATTTGTGCCCAAGTTACGATCATTTCTTAAAATAATAAGTTCATTTTTTTTCCCTTTAGAGACTCAGATACCACCATTCAAATTCTTGCTTTAAAAAGACTTGTTATGTGGCTTTTTTTTTCTTTTGACTTTTTTTGTTTTTACAGCTAAGGTTGTCAGTGTAATTCCCTTGTGAAATGAGTCATTTCACTTTTCCTTCAAATTTACTAGCTAATAGTTTGATGTCCCTCTGTGGCTATTACAGGTCCTATGATCAGCATTCTATGATCAATCTCTTCCAGTCATCTATCTATAATCAATTCTTTTATCTATCATCTATCTATGTCTCTATTATCCATCTATCTATCTATCTATCTATCTATCTATCTATCTATCTATCTATCTATCTATCTATCTATCTATCTATCAATCATCTATCACTTACCACCTATTTATCTATCATCTTTTTATCCATTATTCATCTATTATCTACTTGATTTAATAAGATGTAAGTTTTCACTTACTGACAGACATAGCATTGTAGTAGAAGCACAGTGGATCCCCGAACACCCATAGCTTCCAGCCCAGTTTGTCCATGGGAAACATGGTTTTCATCAACCATAATGTCCATTTTTAACAGTTGGAAGTGATCTTTATTTTGTAGCGTGGGATTCTTCAGTGATGACGTGCTCGCACACATAAAAAGAAAAACACCGGTGGAGATGTTCTCCAGCTCCTTTCCCGCCAGCGCCCGAGTGAGTCATTTCTGGAAGCATCTCTGTTATCACTCCAGGCTCCTTGTGTATCATCTCCCCCTCCCTCTATAACTCTTCTGGCCACTGGGTTTTTCTCAGAAGGGCCATCTGGTCCTGTAGCTAGAGTCTTTAGCAGACTCCTAAAACACAAATGGAAATCCATATGGTTCCATATGCTGTCCTCCAAGTGTGGGCCTTCATTCAACATCACCAGTCCCCACATCCCAGTGGGTGACAGAGTATGTCACCTCCAGGATCCCTGTGTAGTTTTGAGATTGGTTTTTCTTGTAGGTGCTCCTCTATGTGTTGGGCTAAAATAATTTCATGTAAATTAATTTTACATTAATTTGTTTTTATTTTATGTGTATGGATATTTTGACTGTGTATATATCTATGCACCATGCATGCACCTGATTCCCACAGAGACAAGAAGAAAGTGTTATATCCCTAAAACTGGGTGTTGAGAATCAAACCTGGGTTCTCTGGAAAAGCAGCAAGTGCTCTTAACTGGTGAGCCATCTCTCTAGCAGTTTGCTTGGTTTCTTGTCACCAAGGTACTGGTCTAATGAACTTTGGCTTGGTTGCTGTAACTCCGAGTTACGGTGACCGGCAACTTTAAAAGGCACTAAAATTGTAAGACCATAATCCTTGGCGGAACTGCAGACCCAATTCCTAGGACAACTTTAAAGATGAGTTGTTTTGATCTTAGCAGATGGTGAGCAGACGGTGTAATCTTTCCCTAATATGTAAGGATTTGAGGTCATTGTGCAAAAGCAATATCTGAATCACTGCTGTGGTGTCCTGTCATCCAGCAGAGCTGTAGGGTTTTGAGTCTGGGGGACATTAGTTTTATAGACAACTACTGTCCTGGCTCAGGGGAAACATGTTCCCACCCTTCTCATAGAGGATAGAAGAAGTTCTCCATGAGTCAACTATACGAAGACCCTTCAATAGTCCAAGGGTCTGCACAGGCCGGGATGCTGCTTGCTGAGGGTCTTTGCCCTGGAAGTCAGGGACAGAAATCTGTAGTGAGCAATACTGACCTGAGCTTAGGAGGGGATTAGCATCTTGTGGCCAATGAAGGTAAGACCACTGTTAATGAAGGTAAGACCACTGTCAGTGAAGGTAAGACCACTGTCAGTGAGAAGATTGTTTTGAACATTGAACTTGGATGATGTGAAGTTGTTCACTAAGCCATCCTCTCCTCTTCTCTTGTTTTCTTTGACCTTGGTCTAGATCCCAATCCCTAACCCTCAAACATCGGAGGCACACTGCTGCCATGAGAGACAATACCAGGCCACCATGTCCAGTCTGTGCTGGAACCCTGATGTTTTGGGATGGGGATGGTTATTACTATAGTAGACAGCCCTGGGCATCAAGCTACAACAGCCTACCTCTTCTTCCAATATTTCAAGACAATTAGCTAGAAGTGAGACACTGGTTTACCATCAGGACAGGTTAACTGCTTCTGTGTATACTGCTGTCAGCATAAAATGTTCTTGGATATGTGACACCCACATCTCTAAACAGCCCATGTTAAACCTACAACCATACTAACAGCTGTATGTGTGCAAGTGTGTGTGTATGCATATGAATGTGTGCATGAATGTGCGTGTGTGTGTGTGTGTGTGTGTGTGTAGACCTAAGGTTGACATGGGGTGTCTCTCCTGGTTGTTCTGCTCCTTTAATTGTGAAACAAGCTTACACGCTGACCTGGGAGCTCATGGGTTGGTGAGGTTGGCTGGCCAGGAGCCCCTGCAGAGCTGGAGTTACAGGCACACACACCACCAGCAGCGTTTTTTAAAAAAATATTAGTTCTACATCTCAAATTTGGGCCCTCACCCTTGGAAGGGAGGTACTTGACCAACTGGGATGTTCGTATTCTTGCACACATATTTTCAAAGGAAGACTGAGGAATGGAATTGTCTTCTGAACGCACAGTCTCTCCACAGCAGTTTGCTGATGAGAGGTGCAACCCATTACCAGCATTGGACAGTAGCAAGCCTTGCAGTTGTTTCCAACTGAGTGGGTGGTGCCATGGGACCTCAACTTGGTGGTGAATTGCACACTCCCAAATTTTAATCAACAAGTTAGAACTGTGCACGTTTATGGAGTACTGTGAGCTCTTTTGATACATGTGTGCATTACATAATTTTTAAACCAGTCCGAGTACCATATGTAATGATCAAGTCATAGGCTGATCTCTTTAGACATTTATCACTATGATACCATCGACTCTCTCCAGATGTGCTCGTAACTTACCCCATGGATGCAGAGATGGATTCAGCATCACTCCTCGCTTCTCTGCAGCAGAGTACCAGTGTGCCTTGCCTGTCTCACTGTAACTCTCACCTGGTGCTCAGTCTCTCCCACCCTCTCTCCTGCTCTCCTCTCCCTGGCCTCTGGTGATCATCGTCCCAGTCTGTCCTATGACATCAACTTTCAGATTCCACATGCACTGAGATCATGCCCTATTTGTCTTTCAGTGCCTGAATTACCTCGCTTAACCCAAGGTCCCCCTGTTCCGCCGAATTTGTCGCCAGAGACAGGTTATCAGCCTTTTGTGGCTTAACCATACCCTATTGTGAGTACAGACCACATTGTTCTTTATTCATTCATCAAGTGTTTCCCCGATTTTAATGAGATGTTAGACCATTCTGGAATTTGTGACATTCAAGGATGTGTGTATGTGTGTACTGACATGATACAATCTTTCCTTTAAAATAATGTATAGTTAAGTCCATATTCTGAATAATTTTGGGTTTTATGTATATCAGAGACACTACCTAGTTTTCTTACCTTTAAATTTTAATTAGACAATAAATGCACTTATATAACGAAGTGATTATACATATTAAACATTGCACAGCTAAAATTCTCCTTCCTACCACAGCCTGGCCAGATCAGATTCTCAAAACAAATGTAAAAACAGCATTAGTAATCACTGTCAACATTCTTGTACCTTTTTTCTAGATATTTTAATGTGGATCAAAAGATGGACATCTATCTGAACTTTCTTTTTCTCACCTCTGAGCATAATGTGTTTCTCCATCTTTCTCCTTTTTCATTTAGCCTTGTGTCTTGTGTCTTTTGAGCACATGAGGGGGTTAAACAAATGTCTTTATAAAGACAGGAAACTGTCACTCCATATCGTACATGTGCCCCAAATCTGTTTAACCAGTCCCCTGTGGAGGGAGGATCTGAGCCTTTGTGATTTCCACTACTGTAAAACAATCCCAGAAAAAAAGGCAACAAGCGTTCAGTCCACTAGGTGAAGTGCTTGGGCCATTTGTCTATCCGCCACTACAACATGGCTATAAGAACAGAAAGGAGGAAAAAGAGGGAAAAAAATAACAGATGAGAACAGTCCTTCATGGAAACCATGTAGAAGAGAATATGTGGTGTCTATAAACACATTTTTACTGGCACACAATCATGCCATTCCTAGGCATCCTGCCTGCTGCTTTCCATGGACAGACAGGAGCAGCACTCTCTCCCTGCTTTGCAGGGATACACGAAAACCCCAGAGATGTCTTACATTAGAGCAGCTTTCAAAGGCCAGGTGACACTGTATATTGTCAGTGTCAGGATGCCTACACCCTGTGACTCATGAGAGGAACGTGGCCTCTGGAAGTCAAGTTCAAGGCAGAGTGGGACATGGACCGTGTCATCTGGTGAGATAATGAAGACTATCCTTGTCACCTAGCAACTTGGTGACCATGCCACAGAATAAAAGACACATTAGTGTGACCAGGCTGAGCACTCCCCACCAAATTTAACACATGTTCTCAGCAGAATTATTCATAAAGCATGTGTGTGCATACACACATACACACACAGACATAGACACAAATACTTATGTGCACACACATACACACAAGAGTACTTATGTGCACACATGCACATTATTTCAGTGGGGAGGTCTCATACATTCACCAAGCAAAGTCCTTTAGTGGTGCTTAGTTACTGTGCTCAGTTTGATTGTGGTGGTTGGAAAGTATATCCAGAGAAAACAGGATGATGATCAGTTTTCCCAGGAAGGACACTTGCTCTTAGGCTGGAGAACACGGAAGATCTTCACTAATAGGAAGCCAAACAATCACAAAAGGAAAAAACATACTCTTAGGATAGCTAGATGATGATCTTACATCTTCTTTAACTAAGTGTGTTAAAAAGTGTGATGGCTCATTCATGTGGCCCTGGCACTTGGGAGGCTGAAGCAGGAGGATCACTCTGAGTTTGAAGCCAGTCTAGACTGCATATTGAGATTCTGTCTCTGAAAACAAAAACAGAAGAAAGAGAAAGAACTGGAAGATGGAGAGAAGAAAGAGGAGGGAGAGGAGAAAGAAGAGGAGGGAAAGGAGAAAGAGGAGGAGGGAAAGGAGAAAGAGGAGGAGGAGAGAGGAGAAGTTATTTTACTTTGGGGCTGAGAAGAGTTTTAAATAAGACTCAGTGTAAACAAAATATATCAAAAATATAAACTATAATATGAATAAGATGTCATACAACTAAGGTCTTGCCTAGAACTAGCCAATTTGAATATGTGATTGGCTCTAATTAATACATGTATCTAGTCTGAGCTCATTCTTCTCTGTCTACGTAGTATCTGTACACAGAATTAGGCCTGTGAGAACCCACCCAGAATGGAGGGGTCATGATGGAACCTTGATTTAGCTGAAACACCCCCTGAGGGATCACTTGTCTTGGCCTGTGTACCCCAGGAGGGAGACATCTTTAAGAAAGCATGTGATCCCCAGGAAGTGAGACTCACAAGTGAGCTTAGAATGTTAGGAGCACAGGACGTTGCTGGGAAGGTCACTGACAAAGTGGTTGAGCTTTGTGAGAGGTGAACGTCCATCCAGGAATTCTGCCCCTCCCCACCCCCCAACTCCTTCAGGGAGAAATTCCTTGGAGATTCTTTCCTAGTTTGCTTTCTGTTGTGTGCTGATAAACACCATGACCAAAAGCACCTTGGAGAGGAACGGGTATTTTTGGCTCACATGGTCTCAACACAGTCTACCACTGAAGAGAGCTAAGACAGAAACTCAAGAAGAGGCAGACGCTGGAACCATGAAGGAATGATGCTTACTGGGTTGCTCTTCAGACTCATAGTCAGCTATCCTTATAGCTGGGAGGATGGGAGAGGTAAGCGTGTCAGGTTGGGGAGGCGAGGATAGAGGGAGCAAACCTCAGGAAAAGAAGAGATACTGGGTATCTGGGGAGATGGCTCAGTTGATGAAGTGCAAGCACTGGGGACTTCATTTGATCCCCAGAACACATTTAAAGCCAGGTGTGGAGCGCACTTGTAATCCCAGCCCTGGGGAGGTAGAGACAAGAGAATCTCTGCAGCTCCCTGGCTAGCCAGCCTAGTCTACTTGGCAAGGTCAAAGGACCCTGTCTAGTAAAACTAGAAGCAGAAGGAAGAAACTAAACAAAAACTCAAGGATATCAACACTTGAGGAACAGCATGAGGTAGACCTCTGGCATGTAGGCACACACCCGCACATGCACATGCACACACGCATAAGAAAGGGAAAGAGACAATGGGTGGCAGAAGAAAATGTGCCTGAGCAGTGATCTTGACCCTGGTGGCCTGTTGTCTCCCAGAAGCCCATGGAGCTCCTCACTCCTGCTGAGTGAGGACTTAGGTGGGGCCTTGATGGCCACTGCAGTAAGCGGTTCAAAGGGTTCCCAGACAGACTCATGAGAAAGACCAGTGTGTTACAGGATTGGCTGCCATCCATCGGAGAAAGCTGTGAGGTGAACATGCCTCCTATCCCCTGTGCTTACAGTGTGATGTGTAAGTCACCACGGAGAAGCACCTGAAGCAACAGGGCTAAGGGAGAATGGAGCAAAACGCCCAAAGCTGTGAGCTTCCGTCAACCTTTCTTCTTATAAGGTGACCTCGGATGCTTTGTCACAGTGACTGAAAGCTGACAGATCCATGGGAACAGCAGTTTGGTCCTTACCTCTTTCTGCCTTTCTTTCTGAGGCCAGCACATAGCTGGATGCAAAATATGTTTGAATGTATATGTTTCTATTCCCTATGGGTCAGCTCGGCTTCTCCCCTCACCGACTCAGCCTCCCCTGAGAAGTGTGAAATCTCAACGAGGACCACCCTGTCCTGGTTTATCTCCCACAGTCCTCAGAGTCAAGATGAGACCCACGGAGAGGAACCTACTCCACTAACATCCCTGAAGAGCCACTGCTGGGGAGATGGAGGCTGCATGTCAGCCTCGAATGCTTGCGATTGCAAGGTCAAGCCCGCAGGGTTACAGACCTGCGGATTAAAAATGGAAGCAGAGGTGAGCAAAGAGACCCAGTGCCAGTGAGAAACCAAACCCGAGCTGCCACTGCAGAGCTCACACGTTGATAAGTTCCAGGCTGGGAGAGCCCAGTGTGGACACTGCCACAGAAATGGGCAAAGAAGAGGCTGAGGCCCAGGAAGCCATCACCATCTTCAGACATAAATTCCAGCCTCAGAGACCCTGGGCCTAGTGCTAACTGCGGGATTCTCCCTTTGCCTTCTGGGTAAGAACTTTGCCATCTAATCCTGTTGCAGAAGCCAGAAAACAGCACGAATGGGATGACAACATCTGCCAAGTCAGCCCCAGTTAGGGAAGGCTTCCTCCTGGTCACTTAAACTGAGATCTTTGCTCCTTTGTCTGTGAAATGGAGTTGTTTGCATGCTCAAATACATCCCGCGGGGTAGCCGTTTTGTTGACAGACACTGACTTCACTGATAATTGTGGCACCTTTGAGAGTATAGGTTGCCACCCTTTAGTGGAAGGAAAAGCCACTTGGCAGGCCACGTTTCTAGCTGAAAGTTCTTGTTGATTCTGAGGATTTACCTGGAGGGAGGGGAAGGAGCTGTTAGGTTTAACCTTTCCCAGAGTCCTGTTTTTTAAAGTTTTAATTTTATTTTTAGTCTTGTTTGGGTGGATGGGTGTGTGGAGGCGAGAGACTGATTTCAGTGTTTTTTTTTTTTTTCAATCTCCACCTTACTTTTTTGAGACAGTCTTTTACTGAACCTGGAGCTTGTCAGTTAGGGTAGGCTGGCTCACCAGAGAGCCCCAGGGAAGCCTTGTCCCTGTGCCTCCAGCACTGAGGTTGCAGTGTATACCACCACACCCAACATCCTTACACAGGAGCTGGGACTCGAGCTCGGGTTCTCCTCTTATGTGGCAGGCACTTTACCCATCAGACCATCTCCTCAGCTCCTTGGTCAGATATGACATTAGCTTTATTAAAAGTTTTTCTTCTATCATGGGGTCATGGGGTAGTAGGCAGCTTTTTTTTGTGTGTGAAATTTTAGCTTTAGACATGTCTTCTATACAAATATATTTGTAGGAAACCCTGAAAATTATCATATTAGGTGATCATGGATATCTGTCTCCTTCTCCCTTCAATCTTTCTTATAACCCTTGGTGGGGGGGAGGGGATAGCCAGTGTTTCTATGCCTCTGTGACCAATTTGAACAGTGAGTGATGTCATCAAATCCACCCTAATTTGCAAATGCTTTTTATATCATCAGATATAAAAATATGTAACGTAGGACACCCACCCTAGGACCCTGTCTTCAGGAATCACAGGGACTGCCCCTCTATGTTGTGCTCTTGAGTGACCCTGGAGAAGGTGACAGGCTATCTACTGCTTTGCTGATCATCTACCAGGCTTTGTGTGCCTTTCCTCAGGTTTGCTAAAGTTTGGCTGCATTAACATGGTTTGAGTGTGTGTGTGTGTGTGTGTGTGTGTGTGTTCTTTGTGTATGCAGATACACATGCTCTGGAGGTCAGAGGACAACCCCAGGTTTCACTCCCTAGGAGCCATCCACTTTTGATTTGTTTATTTTGAGACAGTGACTCTTATTGGCCTAGAGTTATCTTTTTATCTCTATAGTTATCTTTGCCAGGGCCTTTATGTATATGTGTCAATGTGAGTGAAAGTGTGTGCATGTATAGGTGTGCACATGCGTGCATATGTCTTAGCAGGCCAGTAAACCATCTCCAGTGTCATTCCTCAGGTGCCATCCACCTTTTCACTGAGGAAGGGTCTCTCTCTCTCACTGGTTTGACGCCCATCAAGTTGGTTAGGATGAATGGTCATTAAATCCCAGAAGTCCATGGTCTCTACCTCCCTGGTGCTGGGGTTATAAGCCATGTCTTTACATCTGGCTTTTTAAATGTGAATTCTGAGGCTCTAACTCAGGTCCCCACAGCCCAACACACTGTTCTTTGGGATGGACCAAAATTGATTAAATAAATACAGAATAGGAGGGAGGAATCTTGTGTGTGTGTGTTCAGCATTTATATGTCAATATGATAATATGATTTGTCTGAAGATGTGGGGGCCTGCATGCATCTCAGCTGTGCAGCCACCTACCCCCCCCCACCCCTCCATCACAGGACAGCTCACCCTCTGACTTCCTTATTGCAGGCATGGTTGGGAAGCCTGGCCAGTCCAGAGATTCTCCGGTAACCACGTGGCCTGAGCAGTGAGGACCAACCTGTCTCGTTTCAACAGTGGCTTATATATCCTTAGAAATAGCACTCTGGGGGAGATAACACATTCTCCCATTGCACAATGGAATATTCCAGATCATGTCTGGTCACTCCTTGAAAACAGTCTCTGTGGACAGCTGACTCTCTTAAGAAATCTTCCTGGCCACCTTTGATAAGTCTTGGGTACTTAGGCAGCCTTTGGGGAGATGATAAGAGAAGCCAAGCTGCTTTTTCTGGCAAGGGAAACTCTTTTTCACTTAAAATAGAACTTGAAGCTGAGTAGGAATTGTTCAGTGCATTTAAAACAAACAGGAAGCTCTCACTGTAGGCCGAGCCTGGGTGAGAAGAAACTGGATATGTCTGGTCGTGACGCAAATAATTAAGGACAGAGGTCAAGTTCACCGGGAGCATTCAAGCACCAAGAGGCCTTGCACAGTCAAGGTGACACCCCACCCCCACCCCACCCCATTTTTTTTCCAGCCTGCAAAGGAATACTCCCATGTCCCCGGGGTCCAGCTACAGAGACTCTGGCAGCAGCAGGTTGTTCCAAGGTCAAAGGCCACGGTAGGAACAGTGCGCCTCAGCACAGGCTGTCTCCCTGGCTCCCAGATAAATAAAAGAGTAGGAATAGGACTTAGGGGCCACTCCAGGGCAAGTTTCTCTGTGTTCCCATCCCAAATAGCAAGTATTGACACCCAGCTGTCAGGACTAGGGATGGTCACCTTGTCTCACCTTCCATGAGGCCCTAGGTCCCAGCTAGCAGCCTGAGGCTGCCAATGAACTCCTGCAAACAAGAGAGGCCACTGGGTGGGACTGGGTGGGACCAGAGCTCTCTAGCTAAATTCTCTGTTTCCTCAAATTCTTTATCTGAGGACCGGCAAAATTCTCCAGAGTCTGTGTAGTCTCAGCTCCCCAGGACCATTAAAGGGAGTGAGCAGAAGTTTGAGCGGATCTCTTAGAGAAGGAGACTAAAGCAGGAAACCTTGTCAGCCTGGCCAATAACAGCAGTAGAAACATACCCACACTTTAGAGTACAAAGCCTTCCCAGACACCCTCCGTGCCTCAGCTAATACCCCCATGCTCCCCATGTAGGCAGTGCAACCTGGTGTTACAGAGGAATGAAGGAGGGGCTGCCGGACTCTCCCGTTCTTCTGGTCATTGTAATCTGCAAACTTCCTTATCAACCGCTTTCCTGGACCTTCTTATCAGATGGCCCAGACGAAAGGATTAAAGCCCCATTTTTCCATTGTCTTCTCAGAAGAAGTTCAACAAAGTAATCACCATCCACAGTCTCCAACCCAGAGGCTGTCCAGGGAGCAGCTCTACCGCTATTGTTCCTGCCCAGGATAGGTGGTCTGACTAGATCTCAGCCTAAGGTCGGCTATCTCTCCCCTGCAAACAGCTGGAGGATCTGTGAACGCAGAGATAGAAGACACAGTTCTCCTTGGCGGGTCAATAGGAAGAGGTTAGAAAACACTCCCAGCCTACCGCCCCCCACCCCCCACCTCCCAGAAAGTATCCCTGGATGAAAAGCGAATTCCAGCCAGGGGCACAGCTGCAGATGGAGAATAGAAGGCAGGAAGGGGGCAGGCAAGGAGAGCACGTTCCCGGGTTCTGCTGTTCAGTCTGCCTTACTGCAAGGCATCTGGCCCTGGCCAGCATGGCACTGGCTAGAAGCCATGATCTTTCTGGCTTTCCTGAGCTGTGTCAGCCCAGCTTACAGGCTGCTTGCAGCTCTGAGGCCACCCACCACCTGACCTGCCTCTGCTTCGCACACAAGCACACACAGGGACATCTGTAAAGCATCACACTCACACACTACTACATATTATCACCCTGCATACATACCACAGACACACCTGTGTGTGTGTGCACATGTACAAACACGTGTGGGTGCACACACATGGACACCGCAGACATTTGTGTGCGCGTGCACACACACACACACACACACACACAAAACACAGTATCATTTCAACTATGAACATCTACTGCCCCCTAGAGGTTCAAATGTGGATGAACAAGTTCCAAATTGTCAATATCTTGGACGAAGAGCAACTGCTTATTTTTCAAGCCCAAAGAGCTGGAAGGTTTCATTTAGGGAAAAGATTGTGTTGTATTTTGACATGCCTCATACATGCCTTTACTTAATAGGATGTTTGTTCCACTTTCTTAAACTATAAATACCACATGGTGTGTGTGTGTGTGTCTGTGTCCTAGGAAGACACCCTTATCTTTGTAGGAATCCCAGGAGATATCCAGAAGTTACATCGGGGGAAGTGTGGGACAAGCCTCCAGATGTGGAGTGGGAAGCTGGAAGTTACACGTATGACATCATATAATGGAGGCTTTCAGACAGATGGGGAAAACCTGCCTGAAAGATCCGAGACTAGAGCTTCTAGACTCTTCCAGAACCTGTTGGTCATCCACCACCGCTCTGTGATCTGCAATGGGGTCTAGGACAATCTTTGTCCATAAGGACCCAGGTGATAAAAATTGTCAGTCCTCTGGGCCCAAAGATTTTTACAACTGTTCTTTTCTAAGGGACTAAGTTCCAACAGAGCTTCATGGAAGAGTATAAAGTGCACAGTTCACCAAGTTTCACCTCTCATGAAATACCATTCTACTGTAAAATGTGTGCTCATCCATTAATTTAAAAAAATCTAGGAACAGTACAGGGGCCATGGCCGCATCCCACCTCACCTCCTCATGGAGAGAGAGAGAGTAAGGGGAAGGAGAGGGAGAGGTCCTGGGGAGGTAGAAAGGGAGGGAGGGAAGAAGGGTGGGAGAAAGGCTCTAGGGAGATCTGGAACTCAGATCATGCTCACAAATCTAGAACCTTTGACCCGGGAGCTGTGGTTTGCCTCATTGAGTTCCTGTCTCTGATTGAGGTGAAATTGGATGTTTCCCACAAGACCATGTTGGAACGTGAGTGCTGCTGTGACCAGTCACCCCGTGATGTTGCTGGGCAGCGGTTTTCTGACACTGTGTGCCGATGGGTTTCTGGATGTGCACAGGATCTGTTCTGTGGGTGCATCTGAGTGGCAGGTATTTACTTTCCCACCAGGGAGCAGGGTGATCAACACGGTCAGAAATGAGTTCTGCCTTCCTCTTTTCCCACGACCTCACGTAGAACTTACAGCCTCGGCCGCCCTGACGGCCTCCTCCTTTAATTGAAGGCTCAGAGAGGGATTTAGAGCGACATTTTGGGAATGTTACTTGTGATATTTGTTCCTTTTTTTTTTTTTGTGGTAGGGCATTGTTGCTTTGAAGATTTCTAAGTCAAGATGACTGCGTGTGTCACAAAGGACAGAGTGACAAACTGAGCCATATTTACTTGCGGTTGACATGTAAGACTGTACCAGGATGACCACGAGGACTCCTGTCTGTTTGATGTTTAAGATTTGTGCTTTCTTAGGTTTTTTTGGCTTCGGGTCCTGTTAAGTGTTTCCACTTTGAGGCTCTCCCATGATGACAGGTAATTGCACATTTCAAATGAACAACTCAAAAAACACAGGGGGCAAGCAGATTAGCTTTAGAACAGCCTTCACCATTTATCTCTGGTGAGTTGCATGCTTTGGAAATTAGAGGCAAGGTCTCCTGTGTCCTTTGCCTGTGCTACTTTATATGGTTAATATATGTGTGCCCCGGGGTGGGAGGGAGGATGCTCAGTGAAGTGCTTGTTGTTCAAGTAGGAGGGCCTGAGTCTGGTTCCCAGAACCAAAGTGAAAAAGCCAGGCAGGTTGGTGTACTGTTAAAGTCCTAGTGCAGGGGAGACAGAGAAGAGACAGGAAGATCCTGTGTCTCGCTGTTCAAAAAGCCAGCCTAGCAGAATCGGGGAGTTTAGGCCAGTGGGGAAGCCTGCCTCTGTACCCCTCAAAAGGGTGGGCAGTGTTCAGAGGAATCATATCCGACATGGACCTCTGATGTTAACACACACACACACACACACACACACACACACACACACCTTCACAACACTTTTGTATGAATGTCTAAGACCAGTATCACATCTGCATTTCAGAGGGAACAAGAGAACATGGAGGCACAGCTGTGGGGTCCTGTGGGGCTGGTCCCTTGCTTTACTGGGTCATCTCAGAGCTCCCTTAGTATGATTTTTTTTTAAGGCTCTCACATGTTTGTAGATACATGATTCTAAGTTAAACTCATGCCATGTTCTTGATGGGAGAGTTCCCCTTGTGTATCCTTTTCCTTAGTAGCAGTACTAGCTGATGTCATTTTGGACCAGAAGGGAGAGGGACATGTGGACTTTTCTAGCATTATTCCCTGCAGACACGAATCCAAATCCATTTTCCCCCAAGACCCAGGCATATGTCCTCGAGGGGCTGGGGAGATAACTCAGTGGATAGAGTGCTTGCCATACAAGTTTGAGGACTAGAGTTTGAATTTCCAGAACCCTACCAAATGCTAGGTGAACATGGCCGTCTACAATTCTAACTCTTAAAAGGCAGAGACAAGGGGCTCCCCAGAGCGAGCTAGCTAGTGGTACTAGCTAAAATGGCAAACTCTGAGATCAGTTGAGAAATTCTGCCTCACCAAATAACATGGAGAACAGGCAAGAATGACTCCCCATGTCAGCCTTGTACTTCTGCATGTTCACGCACACATGTGCACACACATTCACATACAGTGGTACACGCTCATGCATGTAAACATGCACGCACAACATACACATATACAAATGTGAATACACACACACACAGAGGCATGTTCATCACACATGCAGACACGCGGCAAAATGGAAAAATAAATGTGTGGCATGTGTGATATGTGTGGTGTGCATGTCGAGCATGACGTGCGTGTATGGTGTGTGTGGCATGTGTGCCCTCCAAACTGCTCACTACTGGGTGTCTCAGTCAGGGCTCTGAAAAGATGCCTTAGTTTTCAGAACTATCCCAAGCAAATTCTTTGCCTAGACACTCTGTCTCCTTGGTAACACAGTCCCTCTCTAGGTATGGATACACTTTACACTAGGAGGCCACATGCAGACCAGTGTCTCCCTACAGTGTCAGGGTTCACTTCTGTGTACAGACACTATTGTCTGAGAAATTTTGTCAAAAATAGAGGTCCATGGAGAAGTAGGAAAAGATCTGGCCAAGACCCTGGCCCCTGCAGGCTCCCAAGTGTGAGAGGAATTGTAGATGTTTCTCACAGGATGACACTACTTCCTTGATCTGTAATTATTGCCAATGGGGCCCAAGGGGTGAGAGTTTTTAACACTATGAATGATAAGATTTTTATTTATATAAAAAACATTTTTTTTAATATCCAGGTGGAATGGCAAAGGTTCTTACTCTGGATATCTGTACTGGGTGCAGTCAGGATGCCCACGACTCTGTAACATCCCAGAAATCAGAAGGCTTTGTAGGTGAGGGTACCCCAACATCCTTCCTGGATAATCCTTAACCTTTTACTCGCAGACACAGAGACCTGGTCAACCTAGTGATGATCCCTATTATGTGGCAATTTTTTTTCAGAATTGTAGGGGAGAAAGAGGCTCATGAGATGCAGAAGGTCAATAAGACTTATAAAGCTTAGGATGTATACAACTAACAAGTTTCATGAATTCCACAAAACTTACAGGACTTTCAAGATGTCTCCTTCCCTAAGACTATAGTGAGAACTACTATAGAGAGTGCAACCTGTGGAGCTGCCTACAAATTCTTCAGAAGCTCTAGGGGTGCAGCTTTTCTGAATGTTCACTCAAATTGGAGTGGGCTTTTCAGCAATGCAGCTGCCTTTGAGTTTTATATGTTCCTGTAAGTAGCTACTCATCTATACTCCTGTAAGAACCCCAGGAAACCCATTGGTGTGCAAATTTGGACATGAATGGAACTATTACTTTTGTCTGTCATCAGTGCCCTATCTGAAGTGAGTGGACATTTCTTTACATCCCCTCAGAAAAAGTTATACAAAAGCCTCAAGGTATGTTCTCTTTCTCCCTGGAACCAATGGTTTTATTGTTTTGTCTTTGTCTCCTCAAAATTTAGCACTGAAACAGAGCCTTTGGGAGGTGATTTAGGACTAGTGTCATCAGAGAATGGCTCTCAGAAAGCCATCTTGTTCCCCTGCCATAAGAGAAAGAAAGGCTCACCAGCCACCAGAAAACTACAGAAACGTTTATCTTGGATTTCTCAACCTGTGGAACTATGGGAAATAGACCTCTGATGCTCACAAATTTGTCCACTTTACGTTTAGTTATAGCAGCCTAAATAGACAAAGGCACTTCCTTTAAAGTAAAAAGCTCTTTGCAGATACACCTAACTTAAGGATCAAAATTGAGAAATGACCCTGGCTTATCTTTTTACTCCTGATTCAACATCTCAAGGGTCTAGAAGAAAGCTGGAGGGTTGGAGCCAGAGATCCCCTTTGACTCAGGGCCTGAGATCACAAATCAAGAGTGTAGTTTAGGGGACAGAGGAGAAGGGAAATGGCTTCTCCCCTGGGTATTCTAAAGGGGATGAAGCCTGGAAAAAGTCAGATGTCCACACCCTGAGACTAATTTTCATCTATGACCTTGTAAGACAGTAAATAGCTATATGCTATTTTATATCACTAAGTGCATGGTAATCTGCGATCATAGAAAAGAATATAAACGCAAGTGAGATATCACCATAGACCATATAGATCAGAACATATAGGTCAGAACATATAGATCAGAACATCTGGTACTCTTTGTCTCAACTTTCTTTTATTAGGAACATTTTAATTTATATATATAATATCTACTTCATATTAGTACCAATTTAATTTCAGTAGTGCCGTGATTTGAATGCTAGCTCCTGTCCCCAACTTTTGCTCATGTTGAAATTTCACTGTATACTGGCTATTTATTGTTGAGAGGCTAGGGCTTTAAGATGTAATTGACATATGTGTACCACCATTTTAGATTAAGACTCTTTTTTATATAAATGGGTTAGTTCTCTCAGAATGGACCGTTGATGGAGGAAGGAGTCACTTTGGTGTGCGTCTCTTCTGTTTGATGCCCTCTGCCACACTCGGATGCAGGCACTGCTAGAGTAGATGCTGTCATCATGGTCTGGGATATCCTGGGCACAAAGACAGTAAGAAATGAATCTTTGTTCTTCATAAAGTACCCAGTCTCAACAGCAGCAGCAGAAGCACACTGAGACCAACAATGTGTACAAATTTGTTACCCACAGTCCCCACAGTTCCCCCATTCTCCAAGCCTTCATGCTGCTGTCTTTACAGGTTATGACTGTATACATTTTATATCCATAAACTGGTGTTTATAGTTGTTGCTTTATGTAGTTGCATTTTAAACAAATTAGAAAAAGGAAGAGTTACAAACATCTGTGAACATTAGCCAGTGTTTGTGTGTGTGTGTGTATGTATGTACATGTATGTATGAAGGTGCACATCTGTGTGCACACATCTGTAGGTCATTTCTCAGGTGCCATCTTCCTTTTCATGGAGACAGGGTCTCTCACTGGTAAGCTAGACTGGCTAGACAACAGGAAGACTCTTGCTTTTGCCTCCCCAGCAATGGGGTTACCAGAGCACAGGATTTATTTTAATTTTCTTATGTGTCTTGGGGATTAAACTCAAGTCTTTACACCAGCTAGCAAGTACTTATTGACCCTTCTTCTTGATCCTTGGTCCTTCTAGCATTTTTAATTTTGTTTTGTGTTGGTTTTAATTATTTTCCTTTTCCTTTTATTTTAGCCTTTTCTACTCCTTTAGTATTTTTGTAAAGATGGCGGCCTAATGACAGATGTTCCCACATTTCCATTTTGTTTATTTTATTTTAATATCAGTGTCTAATCTCCACTTCACTTTGAAGGGCAGACTGGCCAGATGAAGAATCTTTCCCTAACAGTTTTATACTTTTGTGGCAAGTTGTCACATTGGGTTTTGATGAGATATCAGACATTAATCTTTCCAAGGCCCCTCTATATGTGATGGGTCGTTTCTTGCTGCTTTCAAGACTCTGTCTCTCTGTTTGTCTTTTCCTGGTGTGATTGTGGAGTATCTAAATATGAATATCTGAGTCAATTCTATCCAGAGTTCACTGAGATGCCTGATGTATAGATCTCAGATCTGGCGAGTTTCTGACCACTGTCGAGTTGTGCCAGTTTCTTCTCTTCCACTTTCCGCTCTTACAGATTGGTTGACTTCAGCCAGGCAGTCTTCAAATGTGTTGAATTCGGCTTCTGAGTTCCTCTATGGGATACTTACTTCAGTCCTACACTTCTAGGGTTTTTAATCAGAACTGGTGAGTTCCTTTTCTTTGCTAGTGCTCTCCATGTGGCAAGACCCCGCTTCCATTCTGCTCTTCTCTTTTCAGACATGGCTCCCTTTGGCTCGTTCAGTGCATCTTAAACAGTCTGTATGGAGTTTCTATCTGACAGTCTCAGTGTCTGGGCTTCCTTGAGAACTTTCTCGGTCCCCATCTTCCCTCTAAAACTTTCTGGCTTCTTTTCTGATGTCATGTTTGTCATCAAAAGGCAACATTTGTCATATCCCCCCTTTCCACAGAGTTGGTTGTTGCTATGTACTGGCTCTGTTGTTTTGTGAGTGACTCTTCTGAGCGAACCTTGCAGGGTCCATGTTCATTGTCATGTTTGGTCACTGACAGTCCAGCACTACCAGTTCAGGGGTCAGCTAAAGCGATTCCCTTAAGTGGCTAGAACCCAAGAGGTTGGCCCTCCCCCCTTTTCTCCTGGGGGAATCTATGTGCATCCTACATCATGTGTTCAGCTGCTCCAGGCAGGTAACAGTTCTGCCTCTGGCCTGCTGTTCTTGTCAGAGTCTGAGGTCATTGTGAGGTAAATGCTTGGGACTTGCCTAAGCATGCCTAAGATGTGATGTGAATGTGTAGACTTTTAGATCCCTCAATTATCCCAAGGGGTTAAAAACATCGTGTGAGCATCCCATTCTCAGGTTTTTTTTTACCTTTAAGCTTTCTGGTTGGCCTACTGCTGCCTGTTTTTGTTAAAGCAGTCACAGGGTTCTGCAGTTATCTCTTGGAGAAGGAGCTGTTGGACCTGCGAAAGTAATTAGCCCGAGAAAAGAGAACTGTTATGTATGGAAATTTCCAGAGCTCCACCAAAATGTTTTCCTAGTGCCTCCTGTCCCCTGTCCCCTGCTCTCTGCCCTGGCCTCCTGCCTCTGTTTTCTGTTCCCTATTTCATCCAGTGACTGCAGGCTGCAGGGGCTAGTGTTGGGCTTTTTGTTTGTTGATTCATTTGCACACACATGCATGAGAGTGTGTGTGTGTGTGTGTGTTTGTGTCCTCACAAGTATGCTTATGTATGCATAAGCATGTGAGTGTGGATGCGTGTGTCCTTACAAGTGTGTGTGCTAATGTATGCATGTGAGTGTGCATGCGTGTGTGCATGCGTGTGTCATCACAAGTGTGTGTGAGTGTGTGTCATCACAAGTGTGTGTGTATGTGTGGTCTTTAATGTAGTGACATTTCTGGAGTTTTAGTTTCTTTGAAAAACAGAGAACTATTATGGTTATATGGAAATATTATGGGTATATGTTTTTGTTTTCATCCCAGGTGTAGGATATAGAGATGCTTCATTTTGTCCATAGCACCTGACTATGATTTGCCTCCTGCTCTAGCGGGGTCATTATTTTGCCAGCTGCAGATAATTTCTGTGATTGTGTGACATTTAGAACTCTGAGGACTTTTGAGAGTGCCCTGAGAGGCAAGGTTGTTGGTTGGTTACCGTTGGTTGGTTACCCTTGGTTGGTTACCGTTGGTTGCTGTCAGTCGAGATTTGTTAAGTAGTCATGTGCAAAGAAGAAACAATGAGAAGAAATTAGATATCCTGACGGTAAAGATCAAACTTGCCTCAAAGAACTCAGCCCCCCTAATCACAGGAATTGTCTTACAGTACCGTCTCATCTTTCCCCCTCTGTTCTTTCTCTCCTATTTAGTGTCAGGATCAGAGATTGAAAGGGCGGGGAAAAGATGCAGAAAAGTGGAAGAAACGAACCCACAAAGTAGCAAAAGGCAGGTTACAACTTAGTGTCATGATTTATTTATTTCATTTATTTTTCCTATGGCAGTGATGAGTCCCAGGGCCTTGTGCGTGCTAGTGAGCCAGTGAGCTACAGCTTCACCTTTTAATTTTAATATTACACTTCACTGAACTAAATATGTAAAATATTTTCACTTCAAGATACAATCTGTCTTAGTTAGGGTTACTATTCCTATGATAAAACACCATGACCAAAAGCAAGTGGGGAAGAAAGGGTTTATTTAGCTTACACTTCCACATTGTTCATTGTCCATCACTGAAGGAAGTCAAGACAGAAACTCAAACAGGACAGGAACCTGGAGGCCAGAGCTGATGCAGAGGCCATGGAAGGGTGCTGCTTAGTGGCTTGCTCCTCATGGCTTCCTCCACCTAGTTTCTTATAGAACCCAGAGCCAACAGCCCCAGGATGGCACCACCCATAATTGTCTGAGCTCTCCCCCAGGAATCATTAATTAAGAAAATGCCCGACAGCAGAATCCTATAAAGACATTTTCTTAGTTGAGGTCTATCCTTTCAGATAACTCTAGTTTATGTCAAACTAACTCAAAAGAAGCCAGGGTATAATTAAGATGGAAATTTTAATGGTATATTTCACTTTTATGGTCATTTCTCTGTGTGTGTATGTGTGTGTGTGTGTGTGTGTGTGTGTGGTGTGATGTAGCACAGGTTAGCCTCAAACTCATGATCTTCCTCCATAAGTTTCCCAAAAGCTAGGAGATAGTTTTCCACTTTTATGCAATCTTCAAAATTCAAGATTTTATACCACAAGAGCACCTTCATTAGGATTGGCCCTCTTTCAAGGTCTGTACAGTTTGTTTATGACAAAGACTTGTTTCACTGCCATGGGTTCTGTTTGTTTCACTCTGGTTGGTAGACACTAAACATCTATTATAGAAAAGATCAGTTAACTAATGTACTATGATCAGAAGTGTCTTTCTTAAGCATACTTCCTTGGACCTGGTATAGGAAAGGGGAAGTTGAACATAAAGGAAAAACCCAGTGAAGTATTAGGAATAACAGTGGTTAGATAATTCTTAGAAAGTATTTCAGATTTCCCCCTCTTTTCCAGCAGAGACATGCAGCTCTGTGGTTGAGTAGTGTCACCTCTGTCATGTGGTCTGAAATGGAAGCATCCATTCAAGAACAGAGACTTAAAAAGACCATACACGGTGGCCCCTGTACCACTGGAGCTGGCACAGAAGTATGCCTTTGACCACCACGGCATTAAAAATGGATACCAGGCACAGGGCAGTGAGCTGGTAAGTTGTCTAGCCAAACCCTGCCTATGTTAGCTTACCTGCCAAAGCCCAAGAGTGGGGGCTACTTAAATCAATATCACAAGAGGCTGGATATATGACTCAGTGGCTAATGAGAGCCGGAGCTGAGTCTCAGCTTACACACAGAAAGCTGGACATGGCCTATAACTTCACACTGGGAGGCAGAACCACATAGATCCTGGGAGCTCACTGGTTAGACAGTCTTGACTAAAATGGCGAGTCTCAGGTGTACTCAAGGGAATAAGGTGCTCAACAATCTCAGGAAATACCTTGATGCCAACCTCTGATCTCTACTCGTGCCCCCATGGGTAATACGTATGTACAAACATACATTGGAATGCTGCTGACCGTGCAGCTGCTGGTTAGGCAGCCTTGTGACTGGGACAGTTTGCTGGTACAACCCTGACTGGAGAGCAATCAAAAGCAGATGCTGAGATCGGTGGGCAAAGATGAAAAGTGTTCTAGTTAAGCTTTGGCATCTTGTTCCTTGATTTCTCCTCACCCTATGGTTCCAGGGTATCCTAGCAGCTCCAAGGGAGCAGGCAGGTTGGGTATGATCATTCTAAAATCCCAGGCAAAAATCCCAGGCTGGAGGGAGAGTCCCTCCTACGGGGCCCACTGCCTTCACATAGAGTGAGAACACATAAACATAATTTTGATTGTCTCTGCTTGGAGAGGCCATCCCACATTCACTGAAAGGGCAATAATCTGGAGCGAGTGCATCATATGAAGGATGAAGGCTGGGCTGGGTTGTAACACTGTAACAGGATGAATGCTGAGCTGGGTTGTAACACTGTAACAGGATGAATGCTGAGCTGGGTTGTAACACTGTAACAGGATGAAGGCTGGGCTGGGTTGTAA
>NW_021604656.1:1296868-1306250 GCF_004785775.1 Grammomys surdaster
TGTAACAGGGTAATGAACCTTCCATCAAGACCAAGGAGCCACTTAGTTACTGATAATAAGTTTCATGAATAGTGTTAGCACTTCAAAGGATACAGCAACACCTCTAACACCTCCTACTATTCTAGAGGTTTGGACCAGCTCCATTTTTTCTTTCTGGAGATGTCTGCAGGAATAAAAATGCACAGTTTGGAAGGACAGTGAGTAAATGTCATGGGAGAGAGTCATGCTTCTTCTCTGTATTCTTAGGTCATCTGGATGAACAAGTCTCCCAGCAGGAGCTGTGTGTCATCAGCAAGGCAAAGTGCCCAACTCATTCACTCCAGAGGAGCACTGGCTTCTGTCTGTATTCCAGCTTTCTCTGTAGGATTCCTGGAAGGATGCTGTCAGTGCTGCTGTGCCCTGGAAGGGTGAACTGCCAGCCCTAAGCAGCAGCCACTTGCTCAGTAAACCAGGGGAGGGGAGGGGAAAGCTGCTCTCTGAGGACCTTCAATCCACAGCTTTCCATGCCCTGTGCCTGGGCCAGGATCCCCTGGGAAAAGTAGGTCAGAGAGAGGAGCTTTGGAGGGGTGATGGTGGGGGATCAGTAGAGAACAAAGAAGATCTATAGGGCTCTCTGGAGAGCCAGCTGCATCTGTCCTTCCTGTAGCGTGACTCAGTATTGCCCCCAGCAGTGTCTAATGTGGGGCTCTTCCAATGTGAATTTTCCAACACTCTCTTGGTCGTTAACACTTTCTGTGAAGTTGGAATGGCCTTGAACATATGCTCCCGCCTCTGCTGCTTATGGGCTGAGCTCATAGACATGTGCCACTGCTCCTGTTCTCATGCAGCGCTGAAGGAAGCAAATTTAAGGCCCTGTGCACGCCAAACAAGCACTATACCAATTGAGCTATACCCAGTTTCCCTGTAGGTTTGTTTGTTGTTTGTTGGATTTTTCACTGTTAACAGCATGTACTGATATCAAAGCTTGTGTTGATTGCTGCATGACTTCTGTCAGAGCCCTGGGCCAGGATGCCAGCTTCCTTGCCTCTTCAGCAATTGGTACACTGCTATCAATGGAGAGCAGAGAAGGGACTCTGAATGTCTCCTGGGTCTAGGCATGTCACTGTAGAACTTCTAGTCTGACTGTGGGAACACTATGGGTAAGCCTTCCCTAGTAATTTATACAGTTACTGAGCACGGGAGTCAGGTTGGCATGTCTGTGATTCTCATCTCAAAAGCTTCTGCCATCCTTAAAGATATCTAAAGATTGCCTTTAATAAACATTTTAAAAACAAAGGCTTTCAAGCATAAAGCTGTGTATGTGTATATTTGTGAATGTGTATCTGTGTGTGTATGTATATATGTGTACACGTGTATTTTTGTACTTGTATTTGTATGTATGTGTTTATATGTGTGTATGTGTATACATATGTATGTGTGAGTATGTGTGTATGTGTGTGTATGTGTGTGTATGAGTGTATGTGTGTGTGTGAGTGTATGTGTGTATATGTGTGTATCTGTATACATATGTATGTGTGTGTATATGTGTGTATGTGTGTATATGAGTGTATGTGTGTGTATAAGTGTATGTGTGTATGTGTGTCTGTTTGTGTGTATGTGTGTATGTATGTATGTGTGTCTAGGTGTGTATGTATGTATGTGTGTCTAGGTGTGTATATGTGTATGTGTTATTTCAGTAGCCAACTCTACTGTGAATATACTGACTTCGGCTGCAGGGAGGGGGTTGACTTAATACTTAGCAGACAACTTGCTCTGTTTACATTGCTGCTGCAGCAACAAATATCCTGACTTTACAATTCTATCATTTAGAGGAAGTCAGGGCAGGCACTTGAGAAGCCAGGCAAGCCATATTCAATCAAGAGCAGAAACGAATGCACCCACATTGTCTGCACGCTTGCCAGGTAGCTTTCCCCTCTCTTACACAGCTCGGGGTGGGCCCATGAAATAGTGCCACCTAATCCCAAGTGAGCCTTCCCACCTCAGTTAACAACCAAGTCAGTCACCCACAGACCTGCCCACAGGCCATCCTGCTCTAGATAATTCCTCTCTAAGACTCCTTTGTCAGCTGATCCTAAGTTGTGTCATGTTGACAGTGATAACCAGCTAGTACTCTGCTTCTCTGACAAAGAGATACATTCCTATTGAGAAAGAGATTTTTCCCTGAGAAAACTGGCTTGCATAGCCTATGTGTGGGAGTGCAGGGACATCTCGTGAATGACAAGGCAACCAGCAGAAGCCGTAGCTTCGATACTGATAATCTCCTTCCCGTCTTGAATATCCCTTCTGCTTTCAGTACCAGCACCAAACAAGGGACAAATGCTCCAGGGCCTTCAAATTCCAAATAACCAGGACCCCAGACACGTCCTTCTCTTGGCAGCCTACTTCATGAAGCCTCTGATCCCGGAAGCTACTCTGGCAGCTGAGAGCATGACTCATGACTCACCGATGAGAGCACCTTCTCTGACTGGATTCAAGTCAGGAACCGCTATTGCTGTTGCCTGGGTTGTATTTATACGATGCTGTCAAAACAGCTGTTGATTAGCCACATGGAGTGGGGCTCCAGGAAAACAAGATCACAAGCCCTGTTGCTCAGGCCCTGGCTTCTGCGGAAGTCAAAAACAGTTTCCTTTCTTGCAGTGATGACAAACACTCCTAGAACAGAGGCAACAGCCCCATGCTCAAGGTGGTGATTTCTCTCCTCCAGTTAGTCTATTGTGGAAAGCCAAGTTAGACCCCAGCAGTGCCTCTAGGAACACCTTCTGTGTTCTTCTCCTTTTCTGGTCTTAGTCTCTGTGGCTGTGTACATCCCAGGACCCCAACTACTCAGGAGTTTTCCCAAGTTAAGCCAAGGCCTGCATCTGTATGAGTATTCTACACTTCATATTTCTTGCTAGAGATAACCATTCTCTCTCTCTCTCTCTCTCTCTCTCTCTCTCTGTTGGTTGGGTACATGTACATTTGTGTATCCACATGAACACATGTGGAGTTTGACATCAGGTATCTTCCTTTATTGACCTCACTTTATTTTTTGAGACATTGTTTCGTTGAGCTTGGAGCACTCTGGTTTTGCTAGAGTGACTGGTCAGCAATTGTCAGGGTGTCCTCCCGTCTTTATCAAGTACCCCCAATACTAGGGCTACAGAAAAGTACCACCACATCAGGTTTTTAGATGGGCTGACTTTGCCAGATAAGTATTTCCCAACTCCACCATTTGCTTTTAACAGAGACACCTCTATTCCAAAGTCTCTGTCTCTGTCTCTCTCTGTCTCTCTCCCCCTTTCTCCCTCTGTCCCTTCCTTCCTCTCACAAGCCCTCCTTCCTTCCCTTCCTCCCTCCTTCTCTATATTTCTCTCTCTGGCTTTGAACTCTTTATGTAAACCAGGATGGTTTCAAACTCACAGAGGTGAATCTATCTCTGTCTCCCAGGTTGGGATAAAAGGCCACCAAGCCTGGACCCTCTGCTCATTTCTTGAAAACTCACAACTTTCACTGTAGTCACCAATGAGGACAAGAGTATAACTTCCTTAACCAAGACCACCATAGTCCTTCTATTTTTCTCTCTGGCTCTGTTTTCACATGCACATCATCTATGCCTTTTGCTTTGGAATATCTTCTAAGCCCTTAGGCTTGTCTTTCCCCACCCCCAACTCCAGGCCAGCATGTGTCTTTGGACAGTTACAGCCACCTATTCAGTATGCCACTGTGACTCTTTATGGTGAGTACTGAAGCCAGAACCAGAGAGCCCAATATTGAGCACACCAACTCTGTCCTGACATGGGACATCATTGACGTTTGGCAGAGGGTCTTATGTACTCATGCGGCTCTGAGGATTTTCACCATGGATTGTGTGACTACACATAGCCCTGACCTCTTGAGTGTGATAGACAGGCAGTATTTGTTTCATATATTTTCCTCTGCAGGTAACTGTGATCCTTGCTGTTACCCCATCTGTGCTCCAGTATAGCATGGCACTTTGGGTACCACATCTCTGAGTCCTGGGTCCTACATTGCCATCAGAGGTCTGAAGCCTGATACTTTGGGGAACCTTGTTGGCCAAAGCCATGTTCCTCCTTGTGAGTCACTGAAGGCTGTCATTTTTCTCCTGAACGTCATAAGCCCTATCAGGAATCCTTCTCTAAATAAGGTCCCTCACTGCTTGTAATGACTCCTGATAGTTGCCTCTTCGTATTGAGGCTGTGGTCTTAAGCCACCCCATTGCTTTGCATAGTTCTCTTATACCCTGTCTGTATTGTTATTGAACATACACTGTGCCAGACTTTCTAAAACTACTGCATGGGGGTGTCTTCTCTTCCCCACCTGGACTCTGAGAGAAATTAGCAGCAAACACACCTTTTCTAGTACCATCCTAATTATTTCCTCTGTCTCTTTGTGGAAAAAGAAGACTTGTAAGATTCCTGACATAACCAAAAATACACCTGTGCTTCTGTCAGTGTGGAGACATCATGATGTGTGCGTGTTTCTGTAGTCAGAGAAATAAAGAGTAGGAGAAAGAGGGCTCTATGCTCCCGTTCATTGTGTGCCACCCACCACAGTGATCTCTAAATGATGATGAATGTCTCAGCTCACAGACGAACTCATCATGAAATTAGCATCATCAAAATTATGAACATCACTACATTACAGGTGGCATCTCCCTTAAACCCAGCAAAAAGCATCAAGGGAAAAAAAAACCTTAAAGATCTTTGCATCTGTCTTTTTGAAAAATGATGTCAGTTGTATACATACAGGAAGCAGTGCATCAGAACAGATTTGGGGTACATCGCAAGTGAAAGCAAAGTGACAAGCTGAAAAATCACCCAAGTTTCAAGCACCCTCAACCCACCATGGGTTAGAGAGCCTCAGAGAGCAACAGATACATGGTACATCCTGCCAGGGAAAGTGGTGTCATCTGTAGTTACAAACCTAGGGATCATGACTGAACATGGTTAAGAATCATGAATGCTTCAGCTGCTACAGATACTCAGTGTGTCCTGAAGGGGTGTTGTACCTTCTGGGGTGTAGGGTATGGGGAGGGTAAACTAAATGATTCTTTGTATAGCTTGAAGGTATATGAACTCAGGTGAGATGTTACCCTCCGATAAGTCAACTCAAAGAGGGAAAAGTCTTTGTGACTGCCAGATATCATGGAGAACTAGTTCTCAGCCTTAGACTCTCAACATCTTATCTTCATGGATCACTGCAAGAGGCTCTGTAGAAATCTAGTTGGCAGTGGAAAAGAGATGGGACAACTGGTCTACCTACTAGATGTTCTACTCATTGAAGGTAGAAACTGTGTATACTATATTTTTTGATTTATGAAATGTTTGAAACAGGGACCTGGGGAGATGACTTAGTTGACTAAGTGCTTGCCCTGACAGCTTGAGGATATTAGTTCAAACCTCAACACCCACATACAAATCTAGGCGTGGTAGTGTATACTTTTAATCTTTGTGCCAGGAAGGCAGAAGTAGAAGGATCCCTGGATCCTAGGAGTATAATAAGCAAGCCCTGTGTCACAGTGAGAGACCCTGTCTCAAGCAACAACAAAACCCAAGTTGAATAGTTTCTAAGGAATAATACCCAAGGTTGTCTTCTGGCCTCCACATGTGTTAACAAACAGGTGAATGGACATTTGCATACATATAGACATACACATACACAAATAAAATGTGGTCTGGGGTACCAGAATCACCTAGAATATTTCCTATGAACACCCCAGGACTCAGAAGTTTGAATATGGCCATGGCATCCCATTAACTGTTCATTCATTCATTGGCCTTGAGTTGCCTGTTGACTTCATCTGTTGACTGTCTTGAAGTTCCTATTTCTTCTGGTGTCCATCATGTCCTGAGAGTGACTGTAGAGGTCATGGCTTGAAGAAGAGATTCTAGAGTGAAGAAGATGACATCTAGGCCATGTGTGATTTAGAATTCTGGTGATAAACTTCAAAGGAGAGTTGGAAACAAAAGACCTCAGGGGCAGTGATATCGCTAATGGAAAGAAAGATTACCTTCTCCCCAGTCCCACAAGTTGACCTGACTCTTATGTCCATGCTGGATCCCTAGAAACATTCATCATAGAGCACACTCCAGGCCAGTGTGCACTCTGAGCTACAAGGGCTTGTTTCTACTTACTTGATGGACTGAGTTGAGAACTCTGTAGAAGAGAGTCCCATGGTGTGCTGGTTAGTTTTTGTCGACTTGACATAAACTAGAGTTTCCTGGGAAAAGGAAACTTCAACTGAGAAATTTCCTCCATCAGATTGGCTTGTGGACAAGTCTGTAAGGGCATTTCCTTGACTAATGATTAATGTGGTATTGAATCATATAAGAAAGCAAACTTAGCAAACTTATAAGCAGCATTTCTTCTTGGTCTCTGCTTCAGTCTCTGCTTCTAGTTTCACTCCCTTAGGACAATGGTGTGGTGATGTAGAAATGTAAGATGAAATAAGCTCTTTCCTCCCCAAGTTGATTTTGGTTAGTGTTTTAGAACATCAACAGAGAGAAGCACACTAGATACTTGGCTTCTTAGTATCAAGGTTTTGGGTTTGATAGTATAATTTTGATATATATTTAAGCTATAAAACAGAGTAAAGCAAAAGAGGATTTTCAGTGTCCTATGTGACCTGTTCCTATAAATTAAGAGACAATTTGGGTGCATGTCCTTCTATAGTGGGGAAAGGGCAATAAGATTGCCCAGTCTTCCTCAGGCATAGTTCTTCACTGCTTGTCATGTGATGTCATCTCTTCAGTGCTGACCACTGTTTCCATTGACCACATAAATAGTAACCTGGGGGCTAAAAAAAGCAATGCACATAAAAAAGTCACCAAATTGCTTGTTGAATCTGGAACATTCCTGCTGATAGATGTGAAAGCTTTTTCCCACTGCAGCTAGGTGCAGGAATTCAAAAATAGAATGTATTCAATTTGACATTGTTTAGTGTACTCTAAAAATTCTCTTGAAAAAATGTCTTTGGGCGTGCATCTGGGAGTACACAATAAACTTCAAAAAAGGACAATATTTCCCAGGAAATCAAAATAGACATGTTTGTCATTGTTGCTATTTATTCATGTTGGAAATCTGTCCCTCTTTATCTGTGATTATGTAACACCCCAATCTAGTTCTCTCTCTCTCTCTCTCTCTCTCTCTCTCTCTCTCTCTCTCTCTCTAGCCTTGTTCAAGAGATCCACACCAGAGGCGCCCCAGCCCCTTGGGGGGGGTGTCTGAGACACTGCTGACCACTATCTATTTTGATTGGTGAACTATAGACCTTCACTGGGCACTCTGGGCCACTGAGTATGTATCTTCATTCCTTGAGCTACATATTCTAGAAACATGAAGGATTTCAGAAGATATGGGACTTAGACAATACTCTGGGCTGTGGAGAAGGGAGCCACATGTGAACAGATGTAATATAAAATCTCAAAGGTGTTGATGCCCAGACAGTTTGCCAGGAAAGCCATGAAGGCTACTTACCTCATGGGGTACAGTGTTTGGAGATGGTGAACTCTGACTTGTGGAAAAGGGGAAGTCTTCTGAGAGCCATACCTAAAAGTAAGATGGCTCAGGTCTGGAAGTAAGGAGAAGAGGCCAGCATCACTCAGGTGATGACCACTCAGGTGGCACAGGATGAAATCAGAAGAAAAGGTCTGACTGGATGCCCACATGTAAAATCCTAGGAGAGAAAAGTATTTAGCTGTGTCTTATTAAGTGTTCTATTGCTGTGAAGAGATATCATGGCCATGGTGACTTTCATAAAAGAAAGTATTTAACTGGGGCTTGCTTACAATTTCAGAGATTCAGTCTATTTTCATCATAGTAGGAAGCATGTCAGTAGGCAAGACATGATTCTGAGGAGGAGGTGAGAGTTCTGTAACAAGATTGGCAGGCAGAAGGGGGAGATAGATAGATAGATAGATAGATAGATAGATAGATAGATAGATAGATAGTCTGGCTTGGGCTTTTTAGGGGGTCATCCTTATTCAAACCACCACATTCCACTGCATTCAGCTCAACTTCAAAAGTCTCTACAGTCTATAACTGTCTTAACCCTGTTTCAAAGTTCAAAGTCCAAAAAGTCTCTTCTGAGACTCATGGCAATTCCTTAACTGTAAAAGCTTGCAAAATTAAAAAAAAAAATTAAACCTCATACTTTTGACTTACAATGACACAGGATATATTACCATTCCAAAATGGAGAAAAGGAAGTATAATAAGATAATAGAAAGAAGACTGAAATCCATCTGGGAAAACTCCAAAGTCAACCTCTTCATGTCTGATGTCAATGCACTCTTTAGCTCTACAAATCCTTTCAGCTTCGTTGACTGCAACACCCTTTTCTCTCTTGGGACAGTTCTATTTCCTGTTAACAGCTTTCCTCAACAGGTATCCCATGGCTCTGGCATCTCCAGCACCTTGGAGTCTTCACCAAATCCAGACTTCACCTTCACAGCTTCAACGAATGGACTTTCTGGGTCTCTATGCATGGATAGCCCTGACACGTGCCTGGCCTCATCATCTTTCCATAGCCATAGAGGGAGATTCCACAACACCTTTCTTGTATCCTTTACTCTAAAGCTAGAACATGTCCAATGCTGTCAACTTGTTCTGCTTGCCCCAGAGGTCACTACTTCCTTTATTCCATTTAGCATCAGACTTTTCTTGAAACTTCTTACCTCCTTGAGCACAGGGCTTAGCATATTACACTTCCTAGTGCTCCTTTTCTCTTCAAATTGTACATTTTGTATTTTTCCTTGCTCAGATAGCTCCTTTATATTATAGATCTGCATAAGACTGGCCACTAATAACCACAGGACAGAATCAATAATTGGCTGTCTTGAAATCTCCTCTGCCAATGACATTAATCTAAAACTCTTTAATTTAGCTTCAGGCAGATTTTTGGAGAAGGGCAATTAAGTAGCTACATTCTTTACCAAAATATTACAAGATCAGTCTCTAGATCACTTACTAATATTTTTTCTTCTTTAAAACTTCTTAAGCCGGGCCATTGCAATCTAGATTGCTCTCAACACCTCTGTCTTCCACGTTCCAACTAGTACAGATCATTAAGCCCCACTTAAAGCATTCAACTGCTTTCCTAATCCAAAGTCCCAAACTCCACATTTTGCAGTCAGCATGGTTGCAGCATGTCAGGCCTGTCACAGCAATACCTGATTCCTGGTATCAACTTCTGTCTTAGTGTTCTGTTGCTGTAAAGAAGCACCATGATTATAACAACTCTTATAAAAGAAAACATTTAATTGGGACTGGCTTTGGTGGGGAGCACATAGGCAGATATGGTGCTTGAGAAGGACATCCAGGTCTACAGGCATGAGTGAGAGAGAGAGAGAGAGAGAGAGAGAGAGAGAGAGAGAGAGAGAGAG
>NW_021604656.1:1306260-1347356 GCF_004785775.1 Grammomys surdaster
GAGAGAGAGAGAGAGAGAGAGAGAGAGAGAGAGAGAGAGAGAGAGAGCCCCTGGGCCTGGCTTCAGCTTTTGAAACCTCCCAGTAACATACTTCCTCCACAAGGTCACACCTCCTAATTCCTGTCAAGCAGTTCCACTTGCTTATGACTAAGCAAGCATTCAAAGATACAAGTCTATGGGGTTTCGGGAGTCATTCTTATTCAACCACCGAAGGCTGGATTCCATTAGTGAGATGAAGCAAAGAGGCTTCAAAGTAAAGAAATGAGAAGGCTGGGCAAGGCAGTAGATTGGAGGAGGAGACAGAAGAATAAAGGAAATCCCAGGAAACAAGAACAACAGATCCATAGAGGTGAGCTAGTGTATACAAGCACCAAGTGTACACTAAGCAGAAAGGACTGCAGGAGGTTTGCATGGGCTATGCCTTTGGGAACACTTAAGCTCCAGGCCACCTGTGGGAGAAGAATTTTCATCAAGCTACAGAGCTGAAGGCTGTGCTGGGGCAAAACTGAAGAAGCACAGGTGAGAGGAGACAGCTAAAGAGGCTATCAGCATAGGCTTGTGGACAGGCAGGGGAAGCAAGACGCTCCTGTGAAGAGACATTGTCCTGAGGGAGACATTGGCCTGACATCCTCAGAAAGGACCTGAGTGTCCATACAGGAGACAGTATGTGACTCAACCTCTTCCTCAATCATCTGAGGGGCTGCTCTGATGTCATTCCTTTCACTGTCCCCTTCTCATATATCTGGAATGTCCAACTATTCCAAATAAACAACTTTAGCTATCCTACTGGCTTAAGACTCACATTTCTGCATGGAGTTCTTCCTGCTTTAGACCATTTAAGTTCCTGGATGAAACACAACACAACACAACACAACACAACACACACACACACACACACACACACACACACACACTGCTTGTATATTTTTCAATATGCCTTAGGTAGCATAATAGCTGATCAGCTGCCTACCCTCCATGCTGTTAGAATTCACTTCCCTACTGATAACTCAGAGTTATTACTTACTAATTTCTATATTCTGTCTGGGCTGCTCTTAACTCCAATTGGCCACCCCACATGACCACTTTTTTTTTTTTAACTGGCTCAGCTATCCTCTAGCTGCTCTCCTTTGCCCTCCTGTATAGTTTTCCTATTCTATGGTGCCTCCCTTTTCACCCTCCCTTCTTCTCCTAGTGGTCCCCAGCCTGAGAAACCCAAACCCCACATGCCTATATCTCTTCTCCCCAGCTATTGGCTTCTGGCATCTTTATTTACTAATCAGAATTAACTGGGGACAGGGTCCCTCAGTGTCTTATGTGTGGACTCTCTCAGCTTTGGGGCAGTTTGGGGGGACTGAAATTAGCATTAGAATACAACAGGATTAGGCCAACCCACTAAAGTCTCAATAAAAAATTCTTGTTGCCCTTGTTTTATGTCCCCATAGCAGCTTCCAGTTGCCTGTCTGATGCTACTATGTGCATGCCTAGGGGCATAGGGACAAGACAGAACCCTTTACATTCTAGAGTTCACATCCTTCCCTTTCTTGACTTCTCATCTGCACTGTCATGCACCTTAATAACTAGACCAGAAGAGTGATGTCACTGTCACTGGGTGCTACATTTGTTGAACTACCAACCCATAGCCTTGTTTACAATTCCATATCCCCACTGATAAGTTTGTGTTCCTTGCTCTGCTTTTGCCTTGGAGCATCTGGGTTGCTCTAACACACGGCCTGACTTCCGCTCTGGTGACTCATTTACAACAGACTTATTTTTCTCACAGGCGTGTAGGCTGGGAAGTGTGGGGCCAAAGCAAGGCCAAATTTGGTGGCAGATAAGTTCTGACGAGGTCTGGCTTCCACTGCATCCCACGGAGTGTCCACCCAGGAAAATGGATTTTCTCCAACCTTTTTTTAAAAAGACACTTATCCTTCCCATGAGCCACGCCCTTCATCACTGGATCCTTCCCAAAGGCCTCTCCTCCCGATGCCATCACGTGGGGGGTTGGTTCTGCAGGCCCACCTATCCAATGAGTATTCTCAGATATCCATCTGCTTCTGCTCTGCTGCTTCACAGACAATTAACAGGATGACAGTCAGGACAGGGAATATGCCAAGAATCATAGGGCTGGGCAGTGTGCAAGCGGTGTGCAAACTGCGTACATGTACATGTGGTAGAGATAAACACCGTTTTGCCACCCATACCCTCGTTTCTTCAACCTGTCCTCACCACATGGAGGGGTCTCCTGGTGCTGTCTCTCAATCCTCTTAGGTCATTCTCTCATTCACTCCAACTGTGCTTGAGGAGGTGACTGAGTCTAATCACCTTTTCCCTATGCTGTGTGCGTGGCTGCCTTTCTTGTGGTTTGATAAGGATATGAGCTTTGAAACAGCAAAGAATAAGATTCCATCTCAGCGCTGACACTGTGGTCTGGCTTATCCTGAGCATGTTTCTAGACCTCTTGCAGATTTTCTTAACTACCATGGCCTGAGATATCTATCCCATGGAGGCTTCTAGGTATAAAAATCAGTGCTCTTAGTTACAATCTTGTCAGTATGGGGTGGAGGCCATGTTCCCCCCCCTTTTAACCTAACCTAAATATAGTTTTATATTTATTTATTTTTATGCCATAAATTCCTCTGGACAAGCCAGTGTATCTGTGCATGCACACACATATGAGCATACACATGCATGTGTGTAGAGAGTACAGAGGTCAGAGATCTTTCTATGTCACAGTTGTCTCTATTGCTTTTTTTAAACATGGAGTCTTGCTATGTAGCTGGCCTAGAGCACACTGTTTAGACCAGGCTGGCCTGAACTCACAGCGATCCTGCCCCTGCCCCTGCCCCTGCCCCTGCCCCTGCCCCTGCCCCTGCCCCTGCCCCTGCCCCTCCCCCTGCCCCTGCCCCTGCTCCTGCCAAATGCTGGGGTTAAAGGTATGCACCTCCATGCTTGTAATGCCTACCTTTTATGTCACAGTATTGACCAGGCAATACTTTGTTTAGTATTGTTGCATATAGGCAGCTCAGTGAAGGGTCTGTGCTGTGTTTTTTCTCCCTTGTGATGTCTTTAACAGACTGAGGGATGAGCTTTGATCTCAAGAAAGACACAGGAATGTGTCTTGCTAGTTTGTTTCCTGAATGCTTACACACAAATTTGATGCACTTTCTATCTTTGAATCTTTGCTGAGTCTCCTAGTGAGACATTTTATCTAGGACTGGACCTTTTTTTTTTTCTTCTAGGAAAGTCTTTTAATTCTTGGTCAAATCTCCATCATAGAGAGCTGTTTGGAATTTCTATTTCTTATGTTCTTGGGTATGGCTGAGATTTGCCAGTTTTTACCTCCACTTTCCAAACTCATTTACATAAAGTTCTTGCATAAAATCCCCCTATCTCTAATATTTTAAAATTATTTTATTTTTTTTTATTTTTTTATTTTTTTTTAAAACCTCTGCAATTATTAGTTTATTAGTATCATCCAGGACTCATGTTCAGTATTCCTCCTCAAATTACATTAACAAACGCAAATGTAAAGAACCCAAGTCAAAATTATATAACAGCAGTCCATCACAAAAGCGTGTAAAATTACAAGAACGCTATTTTAAAACACTGGCACTTTAAGAGAACGATAATCTCAAAAAACCCCCACAAAATTGCCAAATTGTTCCCTAAACTAAGCAGATTAAACATGATTAATGAATGAGTTTGGGTTTTATAAAGAAAAAGCAAATGGATTGGACAACTGGTACTAATATGCAAAGTTTATCCTCTTTCCTTGTATCTGATTTATAAAGGGACAAACCACAATATAGGAAAATATACCCTTCATTTTAAATGTGGCATAACTTTAAAAGCTGGCTCAATTAATTAAATATACCTTTAAACAGTCAAGTTTCCTGAGCAATCCGTATTTAGATAGTAGGGCAAATACATTATAGCCAGCGTTCTCATGATAGCCTTCGCTGGGACTAAGGTCAATGAATAGTATGGCAGTCTTGTATTTTAAGTTCACGCTTTTGGGGATACATTCTCAGGTCTTTAGTAGGGGAAAACTGCAAAATATAACTGTCATTACATAGTAATGGCAGTTAAAGGAGAGTCCTCATGTAAGGATTAGAACATACTTTTCTATTAGTCCTTCAAGGACAGACTTTCAGATTGCTTGATTCTAATAATCCCATGGTGTGACAGAATTGATCACTCCTTGCTTTGCCAAGTAGGTTATATAATCTCTTATTCAACTAATCACGTTTTTGGAGATTCTTTAACTATGGATGAAAATGTTACCCCTACCATAATATGCAGGGTTGTGTGGACAAAAGCTTTTTTCCAGCTAACTACATGAAAAGATACACACTGTAATAATCCATGTGACCCAAAATGGGCAAAAGCAAAAGACTAGCTTCCCCTCGAGAAGAAAACTTTCAGACCTATGAAAAGGACAACAATACTAATAAAAAAATTGTATTTACTTAGAAGCATTCAGAATGTCAACAAAACAGCCGCAATTTTTTTTTTTTGCAATTACAGAGTGGTATTCAGTTAACAGAACAACAATTATCTTCGTATAAGCTGCATCAGAGACAACTGAAGATGGAAAAAAAAAACCCAAAAATAAAACCAAAAGAAAAGAAAAACAAAAACCAAACTACTGTCCCCATATATAACTAATTTGTGCTGTGCACCAACAAGAACCTGCTTTAAATTTCCATGCCAATTTACAACCCCCAGACTGTACCAGGCAAGGTTAGTGGCTATTGAAAATACCACCAGGACAGGGCTATCTAAAGACACATTCGGTAGTGTGTTAACTATACAAAAAAAGACACTGTACAGTTTAAAAACAAATCTTACACAGCCTTACATTTCAATTTTTTTCTTTAAAAGGAGTGAGTTGTGTACAGGGGGGTTAAATGCTTTATAGACAAGAAAAAAACTGCGCTAGAACCAACTTATTCATCATCATCATCTTCTTCTTCATCTTCGTCTTCCTCTTCTTCCTCCTCTTCCTCATCTTCTTCATCTTCCTCATCATCTTCCTCTTCCTTCTTTTTCTTGCTCTTTTCAGCCTTGACTACCCCCTTTTTTGCTGCATCAGGTTTTCCTTTAGCTCTGTAGGCAGCAATATCCTTCTCATACTTCTCCTTCAGCTTGGCAGCCTTCTTCTCGTAGGGCTGCTTGTCATCCGCTGCAGTGTTGTTCCACATCTCTCCTAGCTTCTTTGCAACATCACCAATGGATAAGCCAGGATGTTCGCCTTTGATTTTTGGGCGGTACTCAGAACAGAACAAGAAGAAGGCCGAAGGAGGCCTCTTGGGTGCATTGGGGTCCTTGAACTTCTTTTTGGTCTCCCCTTTGGGAGGGATGTAGGTTTTCATTTCTCTTTCATAACGAGCCTTGTCAGCCTTTGCCATATCTTCAAATTTCCCCTTTTCTTTAGCAGACATAGTCTTCCACCTCTCTGAGCACTTCTTGGAGAACTCTGAGAAGCTGACAGAAGCATCCAGGTGCTTCTTCTTGTGCTCCTCCCGGCAGGTTTGCACAAAGAATGCATATGAGGACATTTTGCCTCTCGGCTTCTTAGGATCTCCTTTGCCCATGTTTAGTTGATTTTCCTCCGCGAGGCACAGAGTCGCCTAGTGCCCGTCCGGCTCTCGCTTGCCCCGGCGCTGTCTCTATGGAGCTCAATGTACTGCAATGGCTGTGAGAGCGGGAGCCAGACGCCTATTTTATTTTTTTAAATTCTTTTTTTTAAAGATTTATTTATTTTACTTATCAGTACACTATAGCTGTCTTCAGACACACCAGGAGAGGGCATCAGATCCCATTACAGATGGTTGTGAGCCACCATGTGGTTGCTGGGAATTGAACTCAAGACCTCTGGAAGAGCAGTCAGTGCTCTTAACCACTGAGCCATCTCTCCAACCCGAAATTATTATATGTGTGTGGATATTTTGACTGCACCATAAGTGGCCACTGTATGTGTGCAGGATGTCCACAGGGTGTCAGATCCCCTGGAACTGGAATTACAGGTGCTTGTGGGCTGCCATGTGGGTGTTGGAAATCAAACACTGGTCCTCTGGAAGAGCAGCCAGTGCTTTAACTGCTGAGCCTTCTCTCCAGCCCCCAAATTCAGTTACCTTTTGAATGTATGTAGGCTCTGCCGACATACCCTGCTTCCAAATACTGATATTGACCAATTACTGACGTTCATAACTTTTGTATTCCTTCCTCTGATGAATTTTCTGTCTATATGTTGCTGCTCATTAATGCAAGACCATTTGTTAAATACGGCCATCCTCCCCACCATTAGTTTGTTAGGATCTATTTTTTCAAAATGTAAATGATGAATGGATGTTGTGTTCTTAGATTTTCTTTGCATGTTTGGGGGCATTATTATTTTTGTTGATATGGCTTTTGTTCACCATCTTCTTTGTCGTCTGTATGTTCATTCTCTCCTTTCCACTCTTTGTTGGTTTAACTTCGTCAGACAGACACTCAGAACCTTGATTTCTACATTCCTTCTTGTTAAATCTGTGAATGGACAGAATTGTACCTGTACCCTACAACTATATGTATACTCCAAAGCTTTGCCTGTACCCCACAGCTCTGCCTATACCCCACAGCTCTGCCTGTACACCAGAGGTTGCATTTTTACCACTGCAAGCACTTTGAATCCCCCGTTCTGCATCTCTCTCTCTCTCTCTCTCTCTCTCTCTCTCTCTCTCTCTCTCTCTGTGTGTGTGTGTGTGTGTGTGTGTGTTCCTTCAGCAGACAGATACTATAATTCCAGCTCCTGCCCCTGCACGCGGGGATTCGACAAGACCTTTAGGGAAGGGGTGAAAGAATGAAGGGACAAGAGACACAAGGAATGAGAGCAAGTCTGGGGTTCTGATCAAGCTCTGAAACTTTAATTTCGGGTGCAGGTTATAAAGACACAGCAAACCAGGAAGTTTGGGTGAGGGTTATTGCTTAGGGCTATCCCACTATTGAATGCTTATTGCCCTAGACCATCCCACTGTCATATCCTTATTGCCCTAGACCATCCCACTGTCGTAACCAGCTCCCAGGAAATGCCAGACGTTCTTTAAGTTCCTGGGGCCTGAGACCTGTGAACGTCCTTTCTTAACCTTGCACTGACTAGGCTTTCTAGAACAGCGGGTAGCTTCCTAGGTTCTCTTAGAACAGCAGGTAGTTTCCTGGGTTTGGCTCCTGACAAGCTCTAAGGTGTCTGACTCCCTCTCCTGTCCTGTGTGTGCATTTGCAATCTTGTGGACACATACATACAAACATACACATAGTTAAAAACAAAATAAAATCTTGAAAGTTATATTAGGTTCTTTTTGCTTTCATAGCTTCAGTATTCTTGATTCTTGTAATATGGCATAGTCTGGGGGTCTCTCCTGAAATGGAGCAGGCTCATTAGAAGCCGTCTTTACTTATAACTTCATTTACCATAATTGGCTGCATTAGAAGCAAGACTGTATAACAAGCAATAGTGTCTAGAATGTGTTTCCCAAAGTGTGTGTGTGTGTGTGTGTATGTTTGTGTATGTGTTCGTGTATGTGAAGCATAAAGGGCTTCATGGACGCTAGCAGGCTCAATGCTTTCATCATGGCTCTTTCCAGTTATGGTCTTACTGTGAGAGAACTCCCACCTCAGTAACTAATGTGACATGTGGTGATATTTCTAGAAGAAGGAGGCAGCACAGGGTTACAAATAAAACTGGATAGCAAGAGATAACTTTTCTTTTGGGTTGTTACTAGGGTACTCAGATGTATCCCTGAATCTTTGCAGGTGGCAGGTGAGGAGGAATTGGGAATACCTCTCACCTTTAAGGGGCTTTCTTGCTTCTCAGAGCAAATGGAAGCACAGATCCATGGACAAAGTTGAGAGGAGCCTGCTGCATGCATGAGGGTTTCATATCACACTTTAATCTAAAAGAGTCCTTTGGAGGTCACCCATGGCTCTGCTACTTCCACGGTCAAGAGGCAGGATGGTGACATGTGGCCAAAGCTTTACATAACCAGTGTCAAGATTTGTCTACAATAATACCCCATGTCTATATTCCTAAAAGGACTTTCATATGTCTCTAAGTGATTTTGTTGAGAAGCAGATTATAAACTGGGCCAAATAAGGTGAGAATTCAAGCTGCTTTTGCCTAATATAAGAATATTGTAGCCCACAGTACTAACATTTGATTTGTAGGGTAGTTCTGTGCTCTGATCTGGAATGAATGCTGAAGGTCCTGTTCCCCATTTGGTTCTTGACCTATCAATAAAGATGCTAACAGCCAATGGCTGGGTGGAAGAGGTAGGACTTTCACTCCCATCCCTCCACCCTTCTACACCCCTTCCCTGCAAGCAGGCTAGCAGATGAAGGAGGAGGAAAGAGATTCATTGTTCTTCAGAGGGAGAGAGAGCAGTCAATCATGTGAGATCTTGGGTGGAGTGGTCATTGGCTGCTTCCCTGACTGGGCCTGGGGTAGCAGGCAGGAGATTAGAAATGAAAATAAGTTGAGGGCAGATTTAAAATGCTGATCAGGAGAAGGTAACCAGACAGCTAAAGTTGAGGGAAGATTTAGAGTTGCTGAGCTGGGAGTGAAAAAAAAAAGGCGTGATAGCCAAGGTGTGTGTGTGTGTGTGTGTGTGTGTGTGTGTGTGGTGTGTGTGTGTGTGTGTGTGTGTGTGTGTGTTTCATCCATGGATCCAAGGGAACCTGGGCAGGGCTGGTAGCACCGTCCTCCCAGAGCTTAATGTAGGGTAGTAGAAACTACACACTACTTTGATTTTGGTTTTCATCCCTCTAAAATCTCTCTTCTGGTGTTTCAGGATGTTTTCTTAATCAAAGGTAAAGAATTTCAGGATGGTGACCACAAAGCATTCGTTCAAGTGGGGAGTCTTTCACAGAGTATGGCCCTATATGTATGTGTACAGGGCTCTGAACATGAAGTCACCCTGATTGTGGACTGAACAATCCAAATAGGCTCTGTTATAGACATGAATGGAATCTACCTCGAGATGGAGACACGCCCATGCTCCCCTAAGAGTTAATGCAGTTGGGCAGCTATGGTGGCTTAAATGAAAAACGACTTCCCTAGGCCCAGGCAGTTGAACCCATGACCTCCAGTTGGGGGCACTCTTTGGGAAGGTTTAGGTGGTCCAGCCTTGCAGGTATGTTGAAGTATTTGCTGGAAGCAGGCTTTGACAGTTCATAGCCTCACCCTACTTCTCTCTCTCTCTCTCTCTCTCTCTCTCTCTCTCTCTCTCTCTGCCCATGTCTGCCTACTTTGCTCCTGCGTCATGCTTGTGATTAAATATGTCATATCTCAACTTCATGCTCCAGCTATCTGCTGCCTTGCAGTTCTTGCCATTATGGACTTTAGCCTTCTGAAACCATAAGCCACAGTAATCTCTTTGTTCTATAAGTTGCTTTGGTCATGAGATTTTATCAGAGCAGCAGAAGAGTAATTAATATGGCCAATCAATGGTCTGGCTAAGGGACATTCCTAAAAAGTATGTTCACTTTAAGGTAGTATATAGGGCATGGCTACACTGATCCATACATCTGCCTGCTTTTCTGAAAAGTGTGACTTTCCTTTTCTTCTTTCCTTTTTTCCTGAGCATGCTTTCCCTAATTCTTTAGGATTCATTCTTTCTCTAAAGGTCCCCTCCCTGCCATGTGGTTGCCTGCCACCCTGTGGCTGACCTCCATGCTGCCATATCTCACTCCGATGGGCATGGCTTGTTCACCAGACAGCTGTGAGATTTACACTTTGCCCACTCTGGGGGTTTTCTTTTCAACTTTAGTAAAAGTGTCCTGAGTCGCATTTGAATCTGTTCTTTATGTAGAGAGTTCTGGGCTATGGCTTTCCTGAATCTTCAGCCTTTCACTGATGCATGCCTTCAGTCATGCATGTTCTTGTAAGATAACTTCAGGAAACTCACCGGTTCATCAAACTGGATGTGGACAGGTCCATTTTGGGGGGACTGTCACCAGTCTCCTACTTGGTAAGAGTAGACATCTGTCACAAAGTACCCCTGATTTACTATGACAATGAGGAAGCCTAATGCTGGCACACTGTACTTCTGAAGGTCTTTCATCTATTTTTAATAATAACAAATCCACAGACTGTGCTGTGTGGGTTCAGCATAGATCTGAGGCCATGCCAGTTGTGAGCTGGAGGACTGTGGACATGCTCCCACTTCCTCTGGTCTTATCATGGTTCTGATAATCTGTCCCCCCCTATAATATATATATATATGATATACTATATATGATATATAACACATATTATGACATAATATTATATATCTTATACATATTGGGAATATATAGGGAACATATCTTATATATCATATATGTATATATGTAAGATATGTATCTTGTTATAATTTTATTTGTGTGTGTTTATGCATGCACACACACATATGTTCATGACTGTTTAGGACCCAAGTTTTCTAGTGTTTGTGGAGGTCAGAAGAAGAGGCAAGGTCCCCTGGAACTGGAGTTACAGGCATTTGTGAATCACTATTCACGGTTCTGGGAATAAAATATGGTCCTCTGCAAGAGCAGAAAACTCTTCTAACATCTGAGCCACATCTCCAGTCCCAGTATGTATCCCTTCACAAAATAGCTAAGACTACAGAAATCTTGTGATGCCTACTTCGCTGTTTAGCTTTGTCATTCTAGAAAGGGATCCAGTTTTTTTCCCATCACGCACTTGGCCCATATTTGCTACCTTGATTTCCTCCACCCCCTGGTGGATCTGCTTCTTGCCTCTCCCAGTTGGCTTAATGTCCTCTGTCAGTCATTCCCTGTCCCCATGGCCAGGTGCTCATAAGGAAGGTTTCTCAGCTCTATCCTTCTGGCTCTGGGCTTGGTCATGGGTAGTAGTGGCACGTGGTACCCTGTATTCCTTCTTGCCTTTACTCTGAACACTTTTCTTATTGCCCTTAGTCTAACACACAATTTCATTTTCTGTTGCTTGGTGTTCAATTCTAGAATTACAGCAAGATTTTTTAGGTATAAAGAAGATGTTTCTTTTCAGAGGTTTAAGACCATATCTGGCACCAATTAAAAAAAAATTTCCCAAAAATATCTAGTTGGCTTTGTAGCAGCACAACCTCCAACTCAAACATGGATAAGTCTGTGTGCATTTATTGTCAGCCATAGATCTCTGTCTAGTACATATAAACTTCCCTTTGTACTGGGACTGGAAGGACAATTTTTATGGTAATTTATATGGTAATATAATTTATTTATAAAATATCTGCATTTCTAGGTTTTCCAGTGGAGGTAGCTATGAGCAAGGCATAGCCAGGCAACGCAGTGAGAAGGTATCTCAGGTGATTAAAATAACAAATGGTAGGCCCCAGAGCCTATAGAACTAGAGGAGGCCGGGTGCTTGGGAGGAAGAGAGGTGGATATCCAAATGAAAGTCAGGCCTGGATGACTTTTCCACCCCCGTGGAATGCAAAAGTAGGGAGATTTGTGTTATAAAGGCAGCTACTGAGAAGACTAATCTTGGTTACCAAGTTGACACCCAAGAAGAGGGAGTCTCACTTGAAGAATTGTTTCTGTATGACTGGCAAGTCTGTGAGACATTTTCTTGATTGCTAGGGAGGTCCCAGTTCAGTGTGGGTGGTGACATCCCTGGGCAGGTGGACCAGGACTGTATAAGAAGTTTTGCCGAGCATGAGCCTGGGATTAAGGCAGTAGGCAGTGTCGGGCTGTAGAAGACATCCTGGGGTGTTTGGCCACGCCCCCAGAACCCAGAGACCTAGCATGCAGTCTGGTCTCCATTTAACCTGCATGGTGGGTCACGCAAGGCACAGAGAGAGGGCGTGACTAACAGGCCTCTGTCTCGAGATTTACATATTAATGAATTACCTAAAGGTCGGGGGCATAAATAACTAAGTTTTCATCTCCCTAGCCCCTCCTCTTTACTGCTCCCCACATAAGAAAGCTCCTCCTGGTATTTTGTGGGAGAGCACCGCCATCCAGATACAACCATCAACATGACCAATAAAACTTCCATGTCTTTGATTCCACATGTCTCCTGGAACTTTGGACTCTCTTGTGTAAGTGGGAAACTCCCCCATGGGAAAAGCCTTTCTGGTGCTCCCTGCTCCAGCGGTCCGAGGGGTCCGTCCCCAGCAGCAGTGGCCCATGCACCTGCACCTTCGCAGGCTGCCTCCGTCCCTGCTCTGGGGACTCCCTCCCCGGCCACCGGGCTGTGCTGGTCCCGCTCCTGCGCTAGTGAGATGAACCATCAGCTTGGAGTGCCGCTGAGTCCCGCGGACCACCAACTGAGCTGTGGCTCTGAGGACTGCCTCTGCCTCGGCCTTGGCTATGGCGCACCAGCACACCCGACGAGCCCCCTGCCCTCACGAATTATAAACCACAAGGCAGTACTCCTTCATGCTCTGATGACCACTCTACATGACTGCTTCTTGCTGGGGAGTAGGCACCATGGTACCAGGTACAGACAGAATTGACCTGGTATCCAATTAAAGAAGCCCTTACCCCACATAAAATATGCTTCTAGGATTCCACATGTTCCATTTTGCCATGTTTCCTGGGATCTTCTTGTCTTCTTTTATCTCTTCTTTTTCCATCTCTTTTATCTCCTCCTCCTCCTCCCCTCTCCTCCATAGTTCTTTTCATAACAGTTTTTAAATCTTTTGAGAAAAACCATTTAGATTCTAGTTGCATAGTCTCCTGCACCCACTAGATGGAACTAAAGTACACAGTGTTAACTGCTCATGTGCTGGTGAGTTTTACCTGTCCATTTGACACAGGCTCACAGCATCTGGGAAGAGTCTCAGAACTGCCTAGATCAGGCTGACTTGCAAGTATATCTGTGGAGTGTTGTCTTGATTGCAGTAACTGTTGTGGAAGACCCAGGCTGAAAGTGGCTAGCCATCATTCCCCTAGGATCCAGACTATGTAAACACAGGGAAAGCTAGCTGTCTGCTCTGCATATGTGTGCCCATTCTTTCTGCTCTCATCTGTAGATGTCATGTGACAAACTGTTTTAAGTTCCTATTGCCTTGATTTCCTAGCAACAACGAACCATAACCTGGAATTGTGAACTGCAATAAACGCTTTGTTTCCTAAGTTGTCAGAATATTTTTTATCTCAGCAACTGAAATGAAACTTCATAGCGTGGCAATGGGTTTTCGCAGGTTTCAAACGTGTGCTTGCATGAAATATGAATTACGTGATTACAAGGGAGAAGGTGTTTTTAAAAATAATTATTTGTCTTGTGTGTTTGTGTGGCTGAGTGGATGTTAAGTTTGACATGCGTGTGAAGTGGCAGACAAGGGTCAGAAGAGGGCACCAGATAGATCCCCTGGAAGTAGAATTACAAGAGGCTGTGCTACCCTGTGTGGGTTCTAGGAGATGGACCTGGGTCTTCTGGAAGAGCAGCAAGTGCTCTTAACTGCTGAGCAATCTCTCCAGTCCCAGAAGGTATTTATTAAACATCCTAGAAATGGAAGAAGAGAAAGAAGAGGAAGACAACTGTAGCCTGTGTGCTCCATCCATAGCAACTCGGTCTTCCACACAACTCACTTTATATCCATGTAGTGACCACTCACTTTGTGTTTAACTGGAATCATACTCAAAACACCACCTAGCACCCTGATTCACCTGGCCTATTATGAATATATATTACGAATATTATATTATATACCATGGATATATAATATTATAAATGTTATATTATAATATATATATGTAAATTTCAATTTTCTTTTTTTAGTTGACACATGACTGTATGTATTTATGGAGCATTGTGGGGTGATTTGATACCTGTATAGGCTGTTCAAGGATCAATTCAGGGTGATTAGACTTTCTATCATGCCCATTACCCATCATTTCTTTGTGTTGGGGACCTTCAAAGTCTCTCTTCTACTTCTTTGGAAAATGTATAATAAATTGTACATTATTCCCTGGATTTTGCATTTTGATTTAAAATGAGAGTGACTGTATATTGCACATACTTCTATTTCCCCACCAATAAGTACAACAAGGTCAATTGTGTATAAAGCAAAGTCATAAGTATGTGTATATAAACACTCATATATCTGGTCCTTTGAAAGGTTTATTTCCCGGAGTGCTGTATGAGACCTGAGGACACAGCCATTGCTAGTTTTTCCTGATCCTGAATTAATCTGAGAAAAAAATTGTAAGAAATGGTCAGCAGATGGCGCTCTAAGAATAAAAACAGACCTAATGGTAGTTTCCGTTGCCAGGATTTCTGTCTGGTGGAGAAGCCTCTGATGTGTATAAATTACAAAAGCCTGGAGTAAGAAAACACAACACCCAGGGGTCTGTCATGAATCCAGGGGGAAGCCGGAAAGTCAAATATGTTCAGGATTCAATGCTTAGCTATGCTCACGTTGACCAGGCAAATCTAATCAGGGGCATGCAGCCGTGTTTTACTTTCATGAAGTTAACTCTGTTGCAAATGTTTGCACTGATCCAAGCAGTTGAGAACACCACAGAGGGAAGTTGTATTCCAGGGCTTGAATAACTGTGCTATAATTCCACAGTCTCACGTGTGAGCATCCCTGTGCCTCTTTCATAGTGGCAGAGAGGCCGGGAGGCGCGGCTTCAATCTCTGGATTCACTATCCTGGCTCTGAGGTGCTCTCCTACCTGAAGCTGAATCACTTGAGACACAGGGTGTGGAGTCTTTGGCGTCTCGCTTTCTTATCTTAGCGTGTTCTTCTCCTAGTGACGAGGTTTGCTATTATCTCTGCTGTTTGAAAGGCAATGGTTCTAAAGAACCGTTTTTTGTTTGTTTGTTTGTGGTTATATTACTTCCTTCTCTGTTGCTGTGATAAAAATACCATGATCAAAAGCAACTTTCTGAAAACAGAGTTGGTTTTGGCTTACCGTTTCAGAACGGGAGTCCATAATAATGAGAGAGGTCTTAGCAGCGAGCAGCTGGAAAGGAAGTTGCTTGATTACATTTCATTGGAGCACCAGGGAGCAGGGGGAGGGGCATAAGGAGGAGCTATACACCGTTAAAGCCCGCCCTCAGTGATATACTTTCTCCAGTAATGCTGTACCTCCTAAAGCAATAGAGAGTGCAACTCTTTGATACACTTCATGTTGTGGTGACCCCCAACCATAAAATTTTTTTTCTTGCTATTTCATAGCTGTAATTTTGTTACTGTTATGAATCGTAATGAAAATATCAGATATGCAGGATATCTGATATACACCCCCTGTGAAAGGGTCATTCGATGGCCAAAAAGATTATTACCCGCAAGTTGAGAACCACTGTCCTAAAGGTCCCATAACCTCCCCAAATAGCAGCACCAACTGGGGACCAAATGTTCAAATACCGAGCCCGTGAGAGCATTTCTCATTGAAACCACACTCTTGCCCTCTCTCTTTATTTCTAATCTTAAATATTTTTCTATTTAACTACGGTCAGCCTTTTTTTTTCTTTAAGAAAAAATAAAAACCAGAACAACTATGAAAGGTAGGGAGAACTGTTCAAATAGCACTAGTGGTTATTTTGAAATGCCTAAAGACCATCCATCTACTTCCATCTTAGGACTTGATGTTCAAGTGAGAGGAGGAAAAAAAAAAAGCAACTCCCCAGCTATGTATTCATAAAGCTCTAGAAAGTTCCTGCAGTCATGAAGCCAAGGGAAGCCTTAGCATGTCGTAGCATGCTGGAGCAAGAGATAGCATGTGATTTTGGAGCAACAGGAAGAGAACTGAAGATGACTCTCCAGATTACGAATTAGTAGCATGAGCAAACAGGTCTGGAAACTGAGGAATGAACTCAGCTGAGCCATCTCTTGGGTGGTCAGCCTTGACTCTGTGCTCTGCCATTGTTTAGCCGTGAACTATTTACTTCCTTATATATTCCCCGTGAAAGTCTTTTGGTTTAGTTTGCATTCAGGTCATTTTTTTTTTTTACCTCTGATAGCCAAAACAAAAAACAAAAACAAAAAAACAAACAAAAACCAAAACCAAAAAATTTTTCACTGCTTTATAGTCTAGAATCTTTATTCCTTCTTTTTTATTCTAAATCTTAAAGTAAAATTAATTAACCCACTCCAGTGTGGGCTTGTTGTCCTGTTTATTAATGGACACGTGTAGCTCTGTTCTCCCTGACTCCTCAGTTCTGTCACTCCTCAAACTTCTGCCTCCCCTGCTGCTTTCTCCACTCGATATCAGTGGTTTCCTTTGGTGGTCATCTGCAGGCATCTTCTATACACAGAAGTTATTCACAGAACATTCCAGATGCTCAGTTTATTTATAGACTATTCTAGGTCTGGTGAAACCAGCAAAGAGGTCACGTGGCTGTTGTTTATCCTTAAGTACTTCCTAACTCACTGTGGCTTTCGATGATGCTTTTACAAATATTTGAATTTGCGTTATTTGGTTCCAAGTAACTTACTGAGTTCTGTTCTGGCTTACTTTCTGGTTTTCGCCTATGGGAATCCAGCCTTTCTTCCCCTCCTTTGACTTTGATTTTTTAAAAAAATAAATTCATAGAAAACAATGGGAAATGTATTGCTTTTCATCTTTGGGCTAAATTAAGTAGTAAATGACAGGTTTTCGTGATTAATTTTGCCTATTTGAACAGCTGTGAAGTGGGAGTGTCAGTAGAGTGAGGCGTGGTTTTCTGCTCTCCAACAAACCTTTACAGAATGGTTACACCACAGTCATGCTCAGGCCTTCAGGAAGTATGTCTTAGCACGATGGCTTCCAGCTGAGGCTCCACTGGAAGGATCTGCTGAGGTAGGCTGATCGGCCCTGGCAGTTTCTAATGGGTGTTCTGCACAGCAACAAAGTGTGAACTTCCACCAAACTCCTGAGAGATGCCACAAAAAAGGGCCTACTTTCATCCTCCCACATGTGGACATCCTAAGCTCCCCTTAGGGGCTCTGAGATTACAAATGCTCACACTGTGCACATGGTTTTGCAGGCCCTCCTGTTTGCACAAGTGATTTGCCCACGGAGCTATCCACCCAGCTCCAATTTCAAGGAGTTTTTCTGGTCCATGTCCTCTGACATCAATCCTTACATAATGGCTTACTCTTTCAATTTAATGAGTATCTTAGGGTTTGTATTCCTGCACAAAACATCATGACCAAGAAGTAAGTTGGCTTTATGCAGCTTACACTTCCACATTGCTGTTCATCACCAAAGGAAGTCAGGACAGGAACTCATGCAGGGCAGGAAGCAGGAGCTGATGCAGAGGCCATGGAGGGGTGCTGCTTACTGGCTTACTTCCCCTGGCTTGCTCAGCTTGCTTTCTTATAGAACCCAGGACCACCAGCCCAGGGATGGCACCACCCACAATGGGCCCTCCCACCCTTGATCACTAATTGAGAAAATGCCTTGCAGCTGGATCTCATGGAGGCATTTCCTCAAGGGAGGCTCCTTTCTTTGTGATAAATCCAACTTGCGTCAAAACCAGCCAGTCCAGTGTGTGTGGTTGTTTTGCTTGAACAGATGGATGCCTGTGTACCACGCCTAGAGCCCGAGGAGGCCGGCAGAGGGTGCCTGGTATAGAAATTTTGGAACGCTCATATCTCCAAAAGTTTTGCTAGGCTCTTCCCACGAATGGAGTGTGATTTCCACACCTATCCATTTCTATCTTTATTATCCTGAGTTTTCTAAGACATGAACCCTATTGTCTCTCCACATATGCCGATCTTTGTGGAGGCTTTCTAGAGCACAGTGTGGTTTTCAGGACACAGTCAGGCACATACGGTTTATGTCAGGCTGACATTAACTGAACCATTCTGATAGATGGTACCTGGCTTGGTAGTTTTAGCTCCTGTGTCTTGGGGCTCATTGTCGGCCCACAGACATATGGCTAGTTGTCTGTCATTTATCCTTAGACCTTGAAGAGCACACTCATTAATTCACAGACTTTATTTGTTTTTGACCCTTGGAGATTCCTGTGTGGATGCCCGTCTTTCTCATTGTAAACACGGACAGCTTTCTTCTCATATCTACGTGTTCTTTCTTCTGTCAGGTTGACTGGAGTAGAGAGCTTACTGCCTCAAATTTTTTTTCTTGTTGATGAGTTCTTCCCATGGCTTCCGACAGCAAAGAATTGGCTTCGGCTGCCTCTGTTGTCTCTACTCGTTGAGGTTTTGCTGGGTTTCTTGTTGCCTAGTGTAAGGTACTAGGTAAGGCAAGTCCCGTTCAGACAAAGCAGCAAGGCGGTCCTCTCATCCTATGCCCTTGGTTGGTCAGAGTCCCCTTCATCCATTTATTTATTATGACAGATTGATTCCAGCCAGCTCCATCGGGTGAAGAATAGTAAAGGGGCTTAGCAAGTGTATTGGAAGCAAGATAGACTTCTCCGGCAGAGAACAGCCCAGGGTTGGACAGCCTCTTGGTCTAAGAAGAGAGGGGTGTTTGAGTTCAAGTTTCCCTCTCTTGGGGATTTTCCCCCTGCTTTCCTATTAGACCTCAGGTGTTCGTGTGCCTCATGGTGTTGGAATTGAGTTGCTGCTCCTGTCTGTGAGTTTGGAAGCAGCCACTAGTTAGTTGGGGTCTACCCCTACGCAAGGTCAACCCCTAACCCCACTTTTGATGTGGCAATAATTGATAAAGAGAAACTTAACAGGCATAGAAAATCCTGAGGCAGGAGTGGAGACCCACCTACCCCCTCTTTTCTGTACCCTGGGGGCCCCATAGCCTCAAGGTTTTATCTTTGTATTAAATAAGGTAAGTGGGAATTGTCCTATTGGGTTCCTAGAAGCAACTTAGTTTTGTGTAGTTTTGCAGAAATCTCAGTCTTGATTTATATTGCAAAGCTCAATTTTTAAAAAAAGACAAAAGTGAAAAATAGAAAGTCCAAACAACTGCAGATGAAATAAACTACCATTACTCCGGTCAAGAGTCTTACTTAAGAACCAACGGCCACAGGATAGGGCTCAGTTAGGGCTCAGGGGGTAAACAGTGCCATTGGGTGGCCTAATGCTAGGACACTCTGTCAGGAAGAGACACATTCACTAGAGGAGCCAGAGGCTCAGGGCTTGTGAACCTGGGAAGCTAGAGTAGAGGCTGAGGCTGCCAGAGACATGTTTGTGGGTGAATGCACCTTGGCCTCATGCTTCCGGGCTCAATTTCCTCATCAGACTCCCAGATCTCTCTCCTGATCATTTCGAAGAGGGGAGAACTCCCTCATTTCCGCTGCACAGATCACATTTTGCTCTGTCTCCCAAGAAGGGGACGAGCACTTCCATAGGGAGTTACAGAACTCAAAAGGTCTTTGAGGGAAATGGCTCACCTTTGCACGTGCACCTTTTCTCTGGGACCTCGGAAGCAAAGCCTTCTGTTTTGCAAACATTTTGTGACCATGATAGAGAAACCACCGTGTAACGGAAGGACCCTGAGCTCTGCGTTTAGAGGTGTGCCATAATCCAATAGCGTGTGAATCTGTCCCGTCTGCCCATCCCCCATTGCCGGCTGTCAGTGCAGCCTTCCTCTGCCTCAGAGTGGCTTTACCATGGGCGTTTGCATCTTCCATAGTATGAGATTCTCTGTTGTCTGGCCCATCTCCAGCTTTGTATTAGCTTTCTCCAACAGTCTGACTTTGTGGTTCTAATTTGTAAGGATCCTGTCCTTAAGTTAATTAACCAATTGATTAATTAATTTTATTTGTGTGTAGTCACCTGTGAATGTCAGTCATGGAGGAAGGGTGCCCATGAACTTTTGTGGGTGCATGTGTGTAGAGGACACAGGTTGTCCTTCAGTGCGGTTGAGAGAGGGAGCCTCCCACATTGTATTCTGAGACAAGGTCTCTCACTATCCCGGAACTCACCAGGCAGATTAAGCGGCTGGTCACAGAGGCCCAGAAATCACCCTATCTCCACCTCCTTGGCGCCATTTTTTCTAGGAAAAAAACCTTCAACTTTTGGTCCCCCTGCACCATTGCCTGAGGCACCTGGGAGGCATTTTTTTTTCATGAATTATGTGTTATACTGCAAGCAAGACTTTTCATCTAGCATCCTTGCTCCTGGGGACTGGGGCAAGGCAGACTGCATTTTCCACCCCACCCCTACACCCTAGAAGCTCTGCAGCACTTCCTGCCTACCCCATCGTTGTGGTTTGAATTTAAAAATGCCCCTCACAGGCTCATGTGCTGGACATTTGGTCCCTAGCACTGTTTTGGAAGGCTGTGGAACCCTTAGGAAGTAGATCCTCGCTGGAGGAGGAAGTGGGTGATAGCGAACAGGCCTCGAGTGTTTATAGTCTGGCCACAGTTCCTACATGCTCTCCACTTCCGGTCCCACCTGCTATGAGGTAGGGAGTCCCAGCCTTACACACATCACCTGTGGCCAAGCCTTTCCCAGCTTGGTGAAGGACTGTAACCCCTCAAACTGTGAGCTAAAATAAGTCTTCTCTGTCTGAAGTGGCTTTCTGTCTGCTATTTGCTCACGACAACCTCTAATGTGATTGATAGCCACCTCCTTCCTGGTACAGATTGCAATATGAACCCTGAGCTGATAGTGATGGAGATTTTAGGCAAGTGTTGGGATTGGGGGTAGCAGCTAAGATGAGGGTCGAGGACCTTCTGCTACTGTACCAGGATGTTGACAGTCCAGAAGGAGGGTTGCCTTGCTTTTTGTCTTTGCTGGTAATGGGTGATCCACTGGTTTTTTGTTTGTTTGTTTGTTTTTGTTTTTAGTGTTTGTTGTTTAAAACTTCCACACCAACTGCAGTTTCTGTTCATAAGGTCCAGCCAAGGGCCATTTACCTTGGCTTGTACTGCTCGCTCAGCTACAAATTAGAGCTGCCTTGGGGTTGGGGAGGAAAGCAGTGTTTATGATCTCCCTCGAGGCTCTGATTTATTTCCAAGTGGAGAAATACTGGCATCTGAGTTAGTAGAAATGCCTACCAGACTCTGGCAAAAAGTATTGCCTCTCAGTCCTATTTTTCCATGCTGTAAATTTTAACTTCTGCACCTTCAGCTTCGGAAGAATGCTGGAAAGGTGCACTGGGAGCATAGAGAGCCGCTGGCCAGAGCTGAGTGGACAGCAGAACCAGCCTGTGCTTAGTAGACAGCAGAACCAGCCTGTGCTTAGTAGACAGCAGAACCAGCCTGTGCTTAGAAATCTCCCAGCATCCCCCTAGTCTCTGCCAGCATAGAGTGCCATACACTTGCTCTCTGATTGTGACAAGGTCAGGCAGCAGCTGGAGAAACAAGGAGTCAAGACCCTTGTTCCAGTTCCAAGTCTGATGCTGCGACAAACAGCCTAAGAAATGTGACTCAGGGGAGAAAGAAGTTATTTGACTTGCATCTCCAGGTCACAGTCCTTGATTGTGAGGAAGGCAAGTAAGGTACAGACTTAAAACTTCACCTCCACAGTCAAGAAGAGAGAGAGTAAACACATGCATTCTTGCTTGCTGGCCTGCTCATCTGCTGTTGGCTAAAGGGTGTCTTCTTATATAGTTCAGGAACCCCCATGGGAGGAGTGGTACTGTTCGCAATGGAGAGTCTTCCTACATCAATTAAAAGTTGAGACAGTCCCCCAAAGGCAAGGCCACAGGCCAACCTGATCTACAAGATTCTTCAGTAAGACTCGTTCCCAAGTGATTCTGGGTTGTATCAAGTTGGCAGTTAAAACTAACTACAGGGTCCTGGTAGAGGCTGATCTGAGACTTAATATTGAAATGGAAGGACTGGGACAAGAGATGACTCCAAAGGCATTTACTCTCTGCCTATGTGATGCAGTTCCCTAACTGTTCACATTCCCAGAAGGTTGCTACATCTTATCAAAGTAACTAGGCATCCGTGTTCAGGGTATTCTCAAGTAGTTTTCTTAGCTTCTAAGTGAGCCAGCACCTTTAGGGGCAAAGTTCTACTGAACACACATCCGCTGAGTCTTTCCTTAATTCCAGCTGAAACTACAACATAAGGTGAGCATGCCCAGAAGGGTTCATGACTCTCGTCTGAGCCTTACAAATATGTGCCCCATGACTTTGAGATAAGCATGTCACCAAATGTGTCTGTCATCCTTCCTTCTTAAAAGATGGCCCCATGCTGCACAAGTCTTTAACTGAGCATGCGCAGATGTGTGTCCTTCTCCAGAACATTTCCTATATGTACAGTTTTCTGAATAGAGCCTCCAGCCTGTCTCTGTTCATGAAGAACAAACACTATCAGAGCTCAAACATCTGGCTGCTTGCCTGCTGTGGGTCATGCAACTTTCTCTACTTGTATTTCTTCCCAGTGTCTGTCCTTATTCTTCATGTGCCAAGGTGCAATTCTATTGCACTTGGTGTGTGTGTTTCCCCTCCCCCTACTATCAATCAACATTGTCACAGTTGCTACCTACAGGGAAAGATTTTAGTTCTTTCGAAAAATACTTGAGAGCGCATGTGTTTTTGAAAGAGACCGAAGATCACATTCCAACTGAAATTTTTTGTGTCCGTGGGAAATGAATGTTTAAGGAAAGTATAATTATTGTTACTAGTATTTTAATCAATACTCAGTCTATTATACTTTGAATCAATTCGATTCAAGAAATTTAACATACCTTTTACCATTCAATGACAGTTTTTTACTCCAGTAAAAAGGACACTAGAAAAGACACCCACCTTAACATCAGCCATCAAAAAGGACACGTTTAACACATCTGATTTCCTGAAAACCTGCAAGCGCCTGCTATAAGTCAGAAAACATCAGGGATACCTGGGACCACCTTCCTGTGTATTATAGACTTTTAGAAGGTGGATCTTAAATACTTCCAAGGATGCTGTGGGCAGAGTGGTTGAGTACAGCATCGCACAGCATTTGAAGGGTCTCGGGAGCACACTTGTGATCATCATCATTGCCACTATGGGACAGACACATCTGACACAAGCAACGGACTCCATCCAGTACTGCAAGTGTCTGGCACAAGTGATTTGTAATGCTGGAAGTATTAAAAAGACAGGCTTCCAGCTAAGATGGTGGGCTACAGCCAACGCCATTGGAGGAGAATCAGAAGACAGCAGAAGTGGACTCTTGTAAAGAGAAAGATGGAGAGTGTTGGAACCCCCTCCACACAGGGATAGAAATGGCCCCTGAGAAGTGAAGAGATAGACTGGCAAGGGCACGGAGAGGAAGTGTGGGGAACACACTTGCGCCCCACAACTCATTGGAATGCACACGCAGGAGGCAAAAGCCTCTTCTGAGGGAAAACCCAGTGGGGGAAGAGCAATGTAGCACCAGGATATCCCAGACCCTCATGAGCTTCCAACGCAGCAGCAGGCTTTGGTGAGCTAGTACTTCATGGGGCACAGGAGCCAGCAGTGGAGAGAAGTCCAGATTGTGCAATCTGACTCAGGCACCATCATGAGAGAACCAGATGTTAAAATACGACCAACCCCAGGGCTAAAGAGCAGGGCGAACAGGTTGGTATACTGGCTGCTTTTCTTGATGCTCTGTCTAATACCTGACTAGAGGCAACTTAGAACAAAATTGTGGGATTTATGGGGTAAGGAACAGAACTGGATATCAAGTTAGACTCAGAAGACAATAATACTGCATGCTTTCTGGCCTATGTGGATGCTAGATTTAAAATTCTCTGTATTTTGTGTGTGAGTGTTATATGTTTGTGTGGGAGGAGCTAAGGTGGGAGGAGTAAGGAGAGGAAGAGGAGGAGTTGGGAGAGGAAGAGAAAAAAGGAAGAGGAGGAGCTAGAGAGGGCAGAGATGTAGGAGGATGGAGAACCACACAGGTACGGACAGCACCCGTGGGGAACAACTTATAAACTTATAATTAGGTTAGCTAATTGGGATACAACTCTCTTTGTATGGGCATCTTGTTATTAATCATTATCAAACATATAAAGCCTTTGATTAATCTATAAGAATTAGAGTCTCATTCTCTTACTGGGCCCGCATGGATGGCGGAATGGTCTGGGCAATGCCCTGCCTTGTGGAGACAGCGTGGAAGATTGGCAGAGCTATCTCTCATGCTAGCGTCTCGTGGGTGGCAGGGCTGGTGTTTCTGGTGGGCTGGTTCTAGCTGCAGTGCTCACGTGGCCTCAGGCCGAGAAACATGGCGGCTGAGCTAGGCAGAGCCCCTGCAGCTTAGATAGTTGGCTTGGCCAGAGGCTGTTTTAAATATTTACTACAACGTGTTTGCATAGTGTGTTTATCTGTGTATGTATGTAGTGTGTCTATCTCTCTGTGTGCTGTGTTGTGTGTGTATAGTGTATATATCTGTGTGCATGTATCTCTTTCTGTGTGTTGTATTGTTTGTAGTGTGTGTGTGTTGTGTATGCATGTTTATGGGCGCATGTGTCATGAAACTAGAAAGGGGATGATGAAGAGGATGAAGAGATCTAAGGGAGGTTCTGTCTGGGGGTGGGAATGAAAGAAAGCACAGAGGGGAAGGAACCATGAGGAGGACATGGGGGAGGACATGGGGAGGACATGGGGGAGACATGGGGGAGGGGGTGGGGAGGACATGGGGAGACATGGTAGAGGACATGGGGAGGACATGGGGGGACATGGGGGAGGGCATGAGGGGGTGTGAATTAGAGCAAAATGTAATGATTCTAGGAATGAAACTGCTGCAGTAAAGTCTACCACTTTGTTATAACAATTTAAAAATGAATTTCAAATATTTTGAAATCAGAAAAATATTATAGGCCAATCAAGAAAGGATTTTCCAGGCAAAAATATTATACTAAAATACTCAGTAAAAAAGCCTAATAGAAACACAAGATGAGGCAAAAGAATAGTTTGAAATTTCTTTTACAGAAAGAAAAACAACCATGTGATACTACTGTGAATTCTTCTCTCTTCCCCCAACTCTGTTCAGATATACCTTCAATTATCAGTCTGTCTGTCTGTCTGTCTGTCTGTCTGTCTATTTGTCTATGAAGAAAGGGTATCACTGTGAAGCCCTGGCTGGCTTGGAACTTGTTATATACACCAGGCTGGCTTTGAATTCAGAGATCCTCTTGCCTTGCCTCTGCCTCTGCCTCTGCCTCTGCCTCTGCCTCTGCCTCTGCCTCTGCCTCTGCCTCTGCCTCTGCCTCTGCCTCTCTGCCTCTCTGCCTCTGCCTCTCTGCCTCTGCGCCTCTCTGTCTCTGCCTCTGCCTCTTTGTCTCTGCCTCTCTGCCTCTGCCTCTCTGCCTCTCTGCCTCTGCCTCTGACTCTCTGCCTCTCTCTGCCTCTGCATCTCTGCCTCTGCCTCTGCCTCTGCCTCTGCCTCTGCCTCTGCCTCTGCCTCTGCCTCTGCCTCTGCCTTTCAGTGCTGGGATTTTGCTTGTCTGTAGATGGTCATTTTCCTGCAGAAGCAATCAGCAAACAATGCTGGTGAATCCAACACACAAATACTTCACAGCCAAGTGAGGAGCCCCAGGACCAGCGCCTGTATTCCCACTGCAGCCTGACAGTTCCCTAGGCAGAGTGGGAGCATACCAGCAGCCTGATGCTCTTCTTTGCAGGCCTCCACAATAGCAGCTCCTCTCTGTTCCTTCTCCTCTGTCTTTCATTTCTGGCTGTGGTTTGTTGGACTCCGTCTCTTTTATCTTTCAAAGCCACGTTCAGTCTTTTGATGAACATTTTCATTCTGGTGCTTTGACTTTGATTCCAGCCCCTGACTTTCCTGTCTCTGTAGCCCACGGCTTCCCACAAGAAGCAGGACAAGTAATTGCTGCTGGCGATGACTTGAAAGGATCGGAGACTTCTCTCATCGTGACGAAATGAGGATAGAAATTAAAGGCTTGTTTTTCTTCACTGCGACATCTTGCTCTCCACATCTTGCCCTTCTGAAAACATATGGATGTGAATACCATGTCACGTGGTCAGGGAAATGGTCCTTGCAGGTAGCTAGACCCTGAGCACAGAGATGACAAGAACACACCCACATTCTTGCTACCGGGGAAGTGGAGTTGGAAGCAACCTGGCTGTCCAGATATCTAACATTCTCACCCTCATTCCCCTCCCCAGACAGAGTGACCCCTAGGAGGTAGCATAAGTCACAGAGCCTAGGTGAGCATTAACCTGGCCCTCCTCCCCAGGGCAAGCCTTAAGAAAAGGATGCTTGTTGTGCCTGAGGAAGGTGAAGGAAGATGAATCCTTCTCAACCCTTTTGTGTTCCTACCCTTGCCTCTATTAATGAACTCCTTGCCGGGTGTTTATCTCCTCGGTCCTCTGGGGGTATCTCTTCTCTTCCCTCCCTGAAACCTAACAGTCAATAGCATCTGGACAGCTGGAAAACCACATCCATGCTATGAAATGTCTCAGAGACGTTAGAGCCAGTTCTGAGGAGGTATGCCAGAGGAGACAGCTCTTATATATGTGCATGTATGTTTATTTATATGTTTTCCAGAGTTCAGCTCAGATGTGTATGTATGTATGTGTAAAACGTATGACTTTTCTTCTTCCCATGATTCTCTAAAAAGTACAGTATTATAACTACCTATAACATATACTATAACATATACATTGCTTTAGATAGCATAGGCAATCCTAGAAGTTACTTGAAGTCTATGGCAAGATGACACGAAAATACCTCACTAGTCTTTTTGTTATTTTATTTCTTCACTTTGTATCCCACTCACAGCCCCCTCCCTCCTCTCCTCTCAGTCCCACCCTCACAAACTCCTCCCCCTGATTATCTTATCCCTTTCTCTTCAGAGAAGGAGAAGCCCCACTCCCACCCCCACCCTCACACCTGAGTACCACCCTACCCTGGCACATCAAGTCTCAGAAGGATGAAGCACATCCTCTCCCACTGAGGCTCACTCAAGCAGTCCTGCTAGAAGAAGGGAATCCAATGGCAGGCATCAGAGTCACAGACAACCCCTGCCAGCTCCAATTGTTAAGGGAGCCACATGAAGACAAAGTTGCATATCTGCTACAAATGTATAGGGGCCTAGGTCCAGCTCCCGCATGCTCTTTGGTTTGTGGTTCAGTCTCTGGGAGCTCCCAAGGGTCCAGGTTAGTTGTCTCTGCAGATCTTCTTCTTGTGCTCTGACCCCACTGGCTCACTCAATCCTTCCCCTACTCTTCCACAAGACCCCCGAGCTCCGCCTGATGTTTGCCTGTGGAGCCCTGCATCTATTTCCATCAGCTGCTGGATGAAGCCTCCCAGGAGACAGTTATGCTAGGTTCCTGTCTGCAAGCATGGCAGAGTATCATTAATAGTGTCAGGGATTGGAGCTCTTATGGGGTGGGTCTCAAGTTAGGTTAGTCATTGGTTGGCCATTCTCAATCTCTGCTCCATCTTTATCCCTGGACATATTCTAGGCAGGACAGATTTTGGGTCAAAGGTCTTGTGGGTGGGTTGATGTCCCTCTTCCTTCACTGGATGTCCTTTCTGGCTATAGGAGGTGGCCACTGCACTTGCCATATCCCCTGTTGTTAGGACTCTCAGCTAAGGTCTCCCCCACAGACTCCCAGGAGCCTCCCCTATCCCAGGTCTTGGGCTAGTTCCAGAGATACCCCCAACTGATCTCCCTTTTCTCTCCAAGCCCTTTCCCACCCTCCCACTCCCCGCATCTGATCCCCATCCCAGTCCTCCTCCTCACCCCCCACCCCACCCAACTCCTTCCACATATCCACCTCCAATGTCTATTTTATTTCCCCATCTGAGTGAGATTCATGTACCCTTCCTCAAGCCCTCATTACTTAGTTTTTTTTGGATCTGTGGATTGTAGCATGGCTATCCTGTACTTTGTGGCTAATGTCCACTTATAAGTGAGCATATACCATGCATGTCTTTCTAGGTCTGGGTTACCTCACTCAGGATGATATTTTCTATTTCTATCCATTTGCCTGCAAATCTCATGATGTCTTTAATTTTAATAACTGAGTACTATTCCATTGTGCGGATATAACCTTTTCTTTATCCATTCTTCAGTTGAGGAACATCTAGGTTGTTTCCAGTTTCTGGCTATCAAAAGTAAAACTGCTGTGAACATATTGAGCAAGTGTCCCTGTGGTATATTGGAGCATCATTTGGGAATACGCCCAGGAGTGGTATATCTGGGTCTTGGGGTAGAACTATTCCCAATTTTCTGAGAAACTGCCAAATTAATTTCTAAAGTGCTTATATAAGTTTGCACTCCCACCAGGAATAGAGGTTTTTTTTTTCCTGGTTTGACATTCTTGCCAGCATGTACTTTCCACTTGAGTTTTTGATTCTAACTCTTCTGACGGGTCTAAGAAGGAATCTCAGAGTTGTTTTGATTTGTACTTCCCTGATGAGTAAGGATGTTGAACATTTCTTTAAGTGTTTCTCAGCTATTAGAAATTTTTCTGTTGAGAATTCTCTGATAGCTCTGAATCCTATTTTTAAATTGGGCTATTTGGTTTGTTGGTGTCTAGTTTTTTGAGTTCTTTGTATATTTTGGATATTAGCTCTCTGTCAGATGTAGGGTTAGTGAAGATCTTGTCCTGTTTTGTAGGCTGCCATTTTGTCCTATTGATGGTGTTCTTTGCCTTACAGAACCTTTTCAGTTTCATGAGGTCTCATTTGTCAGTTGTTGATCTTAGTGCTTGAGCTTTTGGTGTTCTGTTCAGGAAGTTGTCTCCTGTGCCAATGTGTTCAAGGCAGTTCCCTACTTTTTCTTCTGTTAGATTTAGTGTGTCTGGTTTTATGTTGAGGTCTTTGATCCACTTGTACCTGAATTTTGTGCAGGGTGATAAATATGGATTTATTTGCATTCTTCTACATACAGATATGCAGTTAGACCAGCACCATTTGTTGAATCTTTTTTCCATTGTATAGTTTTGGCTTCTTTGTCAAAAATTAAGTGTCTATAGGCATGTGGGTTTAATTTTGTGTCTTTGATTCTATTCCATTGATCATCTTGTCTGTTTTTATGCCAATACAATGCAGTTTTTAATTACTATTTCTCTGTAGTACAGCTGGAAGTTAGAGATGATGATACTTCTGGAAGTTCTTTTATTGTACAGGATTGATTTAGCTCTCCTGGATTTCTTTCTATATGAAGCTAAGTATTGTTTCTTCAAGGTCTGTAAAGACTTGTGTTGGAATTTTGATGGGAATTGCATTGACTCTGTAGATTGCCTTTGGTAAGGTGGCCATTTTTCTTTCTCTCTTTTTCTGACACATGGTCTCATGGAGCTGAGGCTGGCTTTGAAGTACCAACCCTTCTGCCTCCACTTCTCAACTGCTGGGATTGCTGTCATATGCTTTCATGCCTGGCATCTCACCAGTTTCCATAAATGACTCGAGCATGGTTGAATCCAGGAGCGGTGGGAATTCTGCAATAGATCCCTCCGAGACCCCAAGAGGTAACTCTGTTATATATGTGAACATGATTCGGTGTGTGTTGTTGGTTAGTCATTGGCAAAATATAAAGAGATACACATCTCTTTCTATAGCTTCATTATGCACACTCAACTTTGTGCACATAGAGATTAGGTTTCCTGTTTGAACACAGTCCCTGACACATGACACAGTGTAGTATTAGTAAGTAGGCTTTTTTGCCATTGCATGGCAAGAGTTCTTGAAATCATTGTCCTCCAAGTTACACAAACAGTAAAAGGTTGCTGGGTAGAAGGAGGCTTTTCAGTGGAGCTGCCTCTATCTTGTGCAGGGAAGCTGTGTATGGAGGCAACTGTCAAGAGGCCATCACTCCTGCTGGGATGGGACAAGTTGGTGATGCAGTTGCTTTGAGGTCTGACCAGGCCAGTGGGAACTGTGCACAAGCAGGGCTGGATACATCCTCCTAACTATCCCAGAGAGTATGCTCATTTTGTTATTGTCTTAATTGAAATTTTTCATTGTGTCTCTTCCCTGTATATGCGTGTGTTATATAAGAACCCTTTCCTATCTGGGTAGGGTACACGCTGGTCCATCACCACTTGTGTGCTCTTTGATTTATCCTTTTATGAAAGGAGGAAGCAAAAAATCTCTCTATTATTTTTTCAAGCTTTTAGGGGAAGATTCCAATAGAGAAAAACATGGCCATGAGTCCCTGCATATCTACCAGCTACTGACTTAATGAAACGAAGAGTTTGTCAAACAAAATCAGTTACTGTCATCAAGTTGCTGAAAAGCACCAACAAGAACCTGAGAGCTCACCATTAGCCACATGCCAGTCTCAGATTCTCCTGGGGAGGAACTCAATTTTCAACCAGCCTTCAGACAAACAGTCTGTGAGTTTCCCCTTTTATACATGAGGAGAACGTGGCAAAGGTCCAAGTTCTTACAGCCAAGAAGTGAAGGAAGAGGACCAGTCTCCGTCCCAAGCTGGAGGTGGGCTTTTAGGGATGTGTATTCAGAGATTGTCTGGAATGTGTATTATAAGGACAAATGTCATGAGCAGAACACATCCCAGGGCAGGATTATACTCACTGTAACTAGAAACAGTAAGACACACAATTGGTGTTTTAAGGGACTTGCTAGAGAGTCAGCCCAGTTAATGAATGAGCTCTAGATTTCCGGGAAAGACCACCTCCCAAACCAAAATAAAACAAACAAAAACCCTAAGTCAAAACCAGGTAGACAGCTCTTAAGGGATAATGGCTTATGCTTTGATCTCCATATGCACACATGCTCATCTGCATATACACAGGTGCACACATAGCACTAAAAAAATATGAGGGGGTGGTGGGGGTGGAATCGAGGGGAAGAAAGCCAAGGAGAGCTGTATTGGACTCAGCAGAGAGTCCTCTGTGCCAATTCCCAGGCTCAGGCAAGCACAAGGAAACAGTGTTTCTGGGAAGCCCTGTTGTGGGAAGAGACAAACAGCTACGAGAAAGCAGTGCCCTGGAAGAGTCCCACACCCAGCCAGGAATGAAAGGACCAGCAAGCCAGGAGCTAGAGGAAGGCGGGAAGAGAATCAAAAAGCCCTGAAGACATCAAAACCAATTTTCCAAGGTCTGATGAGACGCGGCATTGGAATATAAATTTAACTGAATTATTTATTGACAATAAATGGACTTTCATCCATGACAGAGCTGGGTTTTTGAAGCGAAATGGACATTCACCTCTAGAGCAAATTGCTTCTTATCTGTGGAGATAATTGTTTGCCAGAAAGCCCAGGCTGGAATGGAAAGGAAAGGCTGAGTATTTGTCCCATCTTCACCAGAGTTCTGAAAAGTGCCGTCTTGGGTGACAAGAGAGTTGAAGTGAGAAAATGTGTCTGGGTTAGAGATGCATGGTGGGGAGAGAAGACAGAGCAGTGGCCTGTGCATAATCTTTCCAAGATGCAGGTGACAGCGTGGCAGAAGCCATGTGTTTTGTTTCCTACTTTCAATTTAATTTATTTTGAAAAGCAAAGGTCATGTACTCAAGTGATATTTAATACAGACAGACTTCCTATAACTCCTTCCTTCCTATTCCATCCTGGGTACACAACAGCTCCCTCTTTAGAGGCAACTGTTAATGACTCCTTTTGCACACGAGACTTCTGTGCAAACACTTGAGTGCACACACCAACAAATGCACAGAAGTAGGCATTTTACTTTATTTCCATTTCTGCAAACTTATTAATACTATCTTTTAGTTTTAAAAATTTCTACAATATTATTATGATGATGATGTATGTGTGTGTATGTGTGGAGTGTATATGTGAACTTGTGTATATGTGTGTATGTGCAGTATGTATGTGTGTATGCATGCAAAGTGTGTGTATGTGTGTTCATGTGTCACAGTGTGAGGAGGTCAGAGGAACTTTCAGGAATTGGTTCTCTCTTCCCATTGTGGGATCCTGCCATTGGACTCAGGTTGTCAAGATTGAATAGAATATACAAAATTAGTCCAGGCTTAATAATATTAAATTATATTAATGACATAATATTATACTATACATAATATAAAAATATATAATGTAAATATATAAAATTATATATAAATATATAGTATGCTTATTAATGACATCCTTGAAGTGACATATTTTCTGATGAGAAAAAAAACAAGGTAGAAATGGAAAGAGAGCCAGCCACACTCACACCCCCCGCACACACACTCACATACCCACTCACACACATACACATGACCTGTGTGCACACATGTGTAACCATATAAATAAAATGCAGCAAATGGCAAGTTGATGCAAAAATGATTGACAGATTCAATCATTTGGGGAAGAGTGATAGGAACGGAGCAGGATTCTAAACTGCCATCAGGTAGGCTCAGTAGGACAATGAGATTTGTGCAGAACCCTGAAGAACTGAAAGTGTGGACTTCACACACCTGGGAAGGGTCCTGGAACCTGACAGCAGCCCTGGGCTAAATACACAGTCAAGCTAAAGCCAATAGTATTTTCTGATGTATTTGCCGTGGGAGAGAAAGAAAAGGGTGACCAATGACTGAGGTCATTCCAGGTAACCAAGCTGCAAGATGTGGCTGAATTCAGTCGTGTCTTGACAGAAGACAGAGGAGCAAGGGCAGTCGAGGGAGTCAGAACTCCAGATGTCACTACAATAGACCTTCAACACAGAATTGTTGCTGCCAGCATCAGATGAGTCTCGGTGCTGGAAGCCCATGTGCCTCATTCTATTACTTGACAACACATTTAACTTTCAACAAAAGTCACAAGGCAGAGCAAAAGGCAAGGGGAAAACCAGCAGGGAGCTAGTGAGATAGCCCAGTGGTTAAGGCACTTGCTGCTCTTCCAGAGGACCTGAGTTGGTTTTCAGCTCCCACAACTACCTATAATTCCAGCTCCAGGGGATCTGATGCTTTCTTTGGCCTCTAGCCACAGACACACAGACACACACACACACAGACACACAGACACACACACTCTTTCTCTCACACACACACACATACACTCACACACTCACAGACACTCACACATACACACACGCGTGCGCTCTCTCTCTCACATACATATACTCATACACTCACACACTCTCTCTCACACACACACACACTCTCTCACATACACACAGACACTCACACACTCACAAACACACACTCTCTCACACACATACACTCACACACTCACATAATGACACACACATACACTCACACACACACTCTCTCTCACACAACACTCTCACACATACTCTCTCTTACACACACATATACTCACACACATACACTCACACACATACTCTCTCTCTCTCACACACACACAGACACACACACACACACGACCTGCATGCACACATGCATAACCATATAAATAAAAGTAAATCTTAAAGCCAATGTATCGAATGGCATGTTGATGCTAAATGACTGACAGATTCAACCAGACTGAGCTGTGGTGAAGTTTCTGGGACTCTCAGATGAAGGCTTTAGGATAGCTGTCTAATGTATTTGTCATGTTCTGTTGGGGCCTTTACTTATTTGTTTCTAAGCAGATCTGTCTGGATAGCACAGGCTACTCTCAAACATCTTATCTCACCCCAGCCGCCCAAGTGCTAGGATCACAGGTGTGCACCAGACACTGCGATCCAGGCGAGATTTAACCAACCCATTGGACACAGTTAACGAGATCTCAGGACGTGAGGGGTGTTTACAATCAGCAGCTAATTCTGTGTACCAGGGATAAACAACTAGATTCCAATGTAAAAAATTCTATATGTACTGTATTTAGTGTATGAAAAACATTATATATTCAAGCTTGCTCACCTGAGCATGTAACACAGCTCTGTGCTCCTGAGTCCTATGTTTGGAACTTACTATATGAAAGCCACCATGTTAGTTGGGATTTTTATGATATGAACTGTGTCATAGGTGGTCTCACCTACAGCAGCGCTATGCAAGGATATATATATATATATATATATATATATATATATATATATATATATGGAGAAAGAGAGAGAGAGAGACAGACAGACAGAGGTAGAGAGACAGAGATAGAAAGCAAGTAAAGGTAATTACTATGAAACATGGTGATCCAGGTTCAATCTGTAGACCCACATAAAGGTGGAAGAAAATAATTGATTGTAAGACTTTCACATATGCTGACTCTCCCTCCAAATATGTAATAAATATATAATTAGGTTGTAAGGTATCCAATAGGATATTTTGTTTATGTCATATGTTGTTTTATATATCTGAAGCAGAACATGAAGTTTCTAAAAAATAAAACAAAAATTCCAATCTCTTTTTAAAAAATACATCATTAAGTTTAAATCTCATCTTTTCCCACACCTATTTGTGGGATGGTAAACCATGCCAGGAAGCTTGGTGGGTAGAATGGGAAATGCGGTGGGGACTCACCTGCCAGATTCCTGGCCTGGAGCACGTACCACACTTTCCACATAAGGAAAAGTGACCTGTGGTCACGTGCCCCAAAACAGAGTTCTCCATGCTAATGAGGTACCTAGAGGCCTTGAGGGCTTAGCCAATAAGCTTCCCTTCCCAGACATTTCTCCCTGCAAAAGGCATTTAATCTCCAGTCCACCCTGAGAAGTACGTAGGCATCCATTTTCCACAACGAACAACCAATAGACAGTTTGGAACCACGGACTGTCTCTTTCACGTACAGCTGCCATGGGGAATATGGAGAAGGCCTTCACCTACAAAGCCATAGCTTAATTCTCCCGTAGAAGGCCTCTCTGTGCTCCCAGCCACAACCACCACCAAGCTAAGGACAATCACCGATGAGCTAAGCTGGAGCTCCCCTCTGCACTGGCTGGTTTTGTGTGTCAGCTTGACACAAGCTGGAGTTATCACAGAGAAAGGAGCCTCCCTTGAGGAAATGCCTCCATGAGATCCAGCTGCAAGGCATTTTCTCAATTAGTGATCAAGAGTGGGAGGTCCCATTGTGGGTGGTGCCATCCATGGGATGTCCTGGGTTTATAGTCCTGGGTTCTATAAAAAAGCAAGCTGAGCAAGCCAGGGGAAGCAAGCCAGTAAGTAACATCCCTCCATGGCCTCTGCATCAGCTCCTGCCTCCTGACCTGCTTGAGTTCCAGTCCTGACTTCCTTTGGTGATGAACAGCAATGTGGAAGTATAAGCTGAATAAACCCTTTCCTCCCCTACTTGCTTCTTAGTTATGATGTTTTGTGCAAGCAAACAAACTCAAAGACACCATTGCCCTGGCCCTAGGCTTGTCCTCGGCTCTTCTGCGACTTCCAGTGGTGCCTGGATGTCCAATAGTCTGAGAACCCACCCGGACGTGGGCCTCATTACAGGCCTAGGGACCTCTGACACTTTGTTCCTGACTTTTCTGCGCAGTTCTACAGCAGTGACTGGTGGCCCAGAAGTCAGGGAATACCAGCTTTGGCTTTCTCCCCAATCTCAGACTGTGTTTTCCTACCCCCTGAGCAGGGCTCTGTGTTTCTCTTCAGCTCAACACCTGACCACAACAGCTTGGGATAAGCACAGTCAAGCCTCCCGAGATTAGCCTCTCCAATGAGCATGCCCAGAGGCAGTACAGAATGCAGACCCACACCATTCATGAACAAAAAACCCTACATGCCTTCAAAAATAATCAAAATTCTTTCTATTCTTGCCCCCATGTGACTTTGGACCAGCTTACTTGAAAAGTTTTGTTTGTTTGAAAGATTCATTTTATGTATGCATGTATGTGTACATATCTGTGTGTAAGTTTACACATGTGTAGGCAGGTGCCCTTGGAGGCCAGAAGAGGAAGCCATGTACCCCGGAGCTGGAGTTATAGGCAGTAACAGGCTGCGTGATAGGGATACTGGGAACTGAACACAGCAAGAGCTGTATGTGCTCCTAACCACTGAGCCCCCTCTCCAGCTGCTACTTGGAAAGTTTTAACTAGTTCATCACAACCAATAGCACTAGCAATAGGTGTGCTTGCTGTTGGATGTTACTTCACTCTGCAACAGAAAGAGCCAAAGGCCCTTCTGTGTTGATCCCCAGTGGTGCCAGCTCTGCATTTGAAACATGGTCTTTGAGGGCTGGTGAGATGGCTCCTGCCAAGCCTGACAACCTGAGTTATATACCCTGAGGGAGAGAACTAACATAGAGAACCAGTTTTCCTTCTGACTCTCCGCTTGTCCCTTGTTCCCCTCCCGATAACACAAATAAATATAACAAACACATTGAAGAATGAACTTTGCCGTCGCTGCCACAGATCCCATGAATTTTAAGCCTTGGGGAAGATGGCGTGTTAGGTTTCCTGCTATTCTAGGACTTCTCCGGGGGTGGATTTCTGTGATGGAAAGTGGAAGACTTTCCAGAAGTCTCTGCCGAGGGTTGGTGGGATGATGGAGCCTCACTGTGAACTGCTGAGGCTTCTCACACAGTGTGGAGTGTGGTTACCAAGCAGAGAGGCAGGGGTGGCAAGGGAGGGGACAAAAGGTGTCACTTTACTGGGAAGACTTGAGGTGGGATGTGGGGGACAGATAAGCTCTGTCAAGAACAGTTTTATCAACCTGTAACTTAAGTGGTGATGGGTATTTATTGACTTCTGCCTTTGTGCCGGGCATGGTTCTCCATGGCATATTAGCAGGAGCTATGTTAACAGCCTTGGGGATGCAGTGTCCTGCTTGGGTAGGAGGACCACAGCTCAGTCCGTATCTCTTCAGTACTAGATGTTAAGGAGGAAGCAAGCTTGACCCTGAAACAAACAGTCAACCCAGGACTGCCTTCACTAGCACCGAGAACTTAGAGTCTTCTGTTTCACGTGAGAGTGATCATGGAAAATGAGACCAGAGTGTGAGATCACTGAGCAACAGTGAGCACAGAAAGGAGCCCAGAGAAATCCCTACTGTGATGGACAGCTCCACTCACTCCAGGAAGCCTGTGTTAGTTGAGATATGAGTATGTGTATGGGTATGCATGTATATACGTGTAGTGTATGTGTGTGTGTGTGTGCAAGTGCAATTGTGTGATTGAAGTCACGTGCACAGCTGTGCAGAGAGAGGTCAAGGGTCATCTCTTAGGAGCCACCCACCTCGGTTTTTAAATATTTTAAAAAAATTTATTCATCTATGTGCATACATAATTGTTGGCATGACATTGTGTGCCCCATGTGCACGAAGGAGTCTCTGGAGGCCAGAAGAGGGCAGTAGATTACTCTAGAACCGCAGTTAGAGTCATTTGTGAGCCACCATGTGGGTGCTGGGAGCCAAACCTGGGACCTCTGCAACTGCTGAGCTATCTCTCCATCCGTATACCTTGCTTTTTGAGACAGGTTCTCTTACTGGGACCTGGGCTTTTCTGATTACACTGGATAGAGTGGCCAGCAACTCCTAGGATTCACCAATTCCCACCCCTCCCCTCCCCTCCTCCACCCTCCCCCACCCTCCCCCCACACTGCTGGGATTACAAGCATACACCATTGCCCCTGACTTTTTATATGGTGCTGGGGATTGAACTCGGGTTCTCATGCTCGTGTGACAAGCACTTTCTCAACCTAAGCTATCACCCAGCCCTTTGTTCCAGGAAGCTGACATGTGGTCGAGCATGGTTTTGGCAGAACATAAAGTAACTGGACCTGGACAGCTTATGTGGCTTGCCTGTTCTCTGGAGTTCTGGCCTGTTTATCTCTATCTCTACTACTTGTCTCTAGCCCATAGGGAGACATGCCAGGAGCAGACTGTATACATAACTGGCCTGGAAAGAGCTGCAGAGGTGGCGGTATACCCTTCATGTATAACGTTCAGTATGTTCCTAGAGATTCTAGGGGTGCCTGCCAATGCTCTAGGCACCAGACACGGATCCTGAACACGTTGAGCTTGTCGGTAGAGCCAGCCCATAAACCCACAGATGGGAAGACTCGAGTACTGAGACAGGCAGGGTGTGTGTGTGGGGGGGGTGTTGTGGGATGTGAGGTGTCTGTGTGTTGACGCGGCAATGGGCCAGGGCCAGCTGTTTCCGGGGCAGCTTCCTTCTGTCTTTCTTCTTTAAGTGTTTTCAGAGCTCATCCAGGAACCTGCCTGTTTGGACTTCATGCTGGGGTGACTGTCACATCCCTGACCTCTATCTATAGTCGGGAAGACTGGGTTTTGCACCTAGCTCATGGTCACACACTGACCTCAGACAAAAGGTGATTTTTGTGTGAATTTAAGTGATTCCTACCCAGATGTCAAACTCCCTGAGACACGAGTCAGCCTTACCCCGTTGTTCTTTCTAAGCCTTACAGGTAGGGGGCGCACTAAAACAAGTTTTCCGATTGCGCTGTGTGATAGGTCCACTTAGCGACAGAGTGCTCAGGAAGTGTCTGAGTGTAAGACCTGACTCACGCTGCCTCTCCACCTTTGTTCAACCCAGAGCCCAGAGTGGGTTCAGGAAGTCGATTTTCTAGCACATATATATTCTCACGATTAGCACCTGGGCAGAGGGGTCCAGCAATCCTTTCACTGCACAGAGAAAAGCTGGTTGGCAGGGTTCCTAATTTGCATGGAAGGCTTCTCAGTGATCGTCAGTGGGAATTGAGAGGCAACTAGGGACAGCCTGCTGGGTCGCCGCCTGGTGATGTGAGCCTGTCTCTTTTCTTTATTTGAGTCCAATGACAATGAGCAGTGTGGCTATTCCAGTGTCCTTGTGCTGTGGGTGGGAGTGGATCCCCTCTGCTACTGACACACCCCTCACAGCTGCTCCACGACTCTCTTCCTCATGTAACACAGCCTTCCCTGCTGATGACTTCAGACCCCTTTTTGCCTGTCCCTCTTTCTACAACCTCTTATTTTTTCCGATCAATGTTTCTACCTTAATCTTTCAGTTGGGCTTGGCGAAACATGTATGTAAATTCCAGGATTCCAGAGGCTGAGGCAGGAGAATTGCTGTTTTAGGTCAGGCTGGGCTATGCCTGAGTTTAAGGCTAGGTTGTGAAAAACCTGTCTCTAAAAACCAAACAAACATAAAATAAACAGAAATCACCCAAATCTGGAAATAACAACAATACAGGAGCACATTTTCACAGTGCCAAGGATGAAGAGTTACGTTAATATACTTTGTCTAAATTAGGTTTGAAAAATTCTGTGTGTCACAGGAAAAATCTGGGGTGGGTCACAACCCACAGGCATGTTAATAAGCTGCACACTCATTATTGATTTGGGACTATCAGACGAGAGAGAGAGAGAGAGAGAGAGAGAGAGAGAGAGAGAGAGAGAGAGAGAGAGAACCATTGTATTAGGCTGTAGGGCTGATAAAACCCCAACTCTATGCAGCTAGGTTTTTTGTTTTCAAATTATTTGAATAATTGTTTCTATTTGGGGCTGAAGAGAGATGGCTTCGAAGTTAAGAGCATATGCTGCGGGCCATGTTGGGTGGCTCACATCGCCCTCAGATTCCACCTCCAGGGGATCGATCTGCTGCTCTCTGCTGGACTCTGTGGGCACCTACACTCATGCACACATGTTTTGTTTTGTTTTGTTAAAGTATGAGCTTCCTATGGCAGTCTCAAGATGGGTCTCATCAAAAAGTTGTCCTTGGTGCCTTCAAAGCCCAGTGAGTTAAACAGTCTGATTTCTTTATGCCACATGATCATCCACGCCCCTAGAAATACCACAACATGCATAATTCATGTCACCTGGTCACTCAGAAATATCAATGTCAGCATGTTGCTGCTGGGAATGTGCTGCCCACAAACCTTTCTCTGTCTAGCTCCTCTCTGGCTCTCTTCAAAACCACCAGATCTGTAACTCGCAGACCCTTTCCTCTTGCCCCATGCTTCACCCCTGCATACCTGCCTCAGTTTCACCAACCATGTTGTCTACTGTGTTACCACTCCCCCTTTAATACACATTCATAGCATACGCATCTCTCCACCCTTCTTCTTAACCGCCCTAGAATTACGTCAGCCTGTTGGACTGATGCTTTTGTGTACTTTGGGAAGAAGATGTGTCTCTGTCCTTCCCTGCCTGCCTAAGGCACCTTCTGATTGCTTAAAATAAAAAGCCCATGGCCTACAGCGAAAGGCAGGATAGTAAGTTGGGACATCCAGCAGAGAGAAAGGAACTCTAGGAAAGACTCAGGTGTGGGGATTCGACATCCAGACTCAGGGGAAGCCAGACATGTAATTGGGGAGAGGTAACCGGTCAACATGGCAGAATTTAGATTAGTATAAATGGAATAGTTGAGCTATGAGCTAGTTGGGAATAAGCCTAAGTTAGGCATTTGTTATAAAAATAAGTCTCTGTGTCATTGTTCAGGAGCCGGGGCAGGCATAGAAAAGCCAGAACGGTTACATCAGCCCGGTTGCCCAGCAGTTCTAGTAGTTCAAGGGAAACAGGGAACTGTGACAATAGATCCACACCCTGCTGTGGCTACTCCTCGAAGCTTTGTGGTCCAGCACTTGACAAAGCACTTCTGAAAGTATCACATCCATACTGGGACAGCTCATGCTTCTTCCCTGGGGCTCAATTCCTACCATCTTCACTGTCTGCTTTCCTTTGATTTCTGCTTTCCTGAAAAATCAGGAGCAACATGAGAAACAAAAGGAAACAAACCTCTCCATCTCTACTCACCTCGCCATTTCCTTTCTGCCTGGAGGCCTATGTGACCACTTCCTACCCTGAAGATCTGGTCTGCCCATCCTCCAGGCCAGTTTGACAAGGCTGCATCCTGGGATGCTGGCTGCTCTCAGACCTCATTCTCACCTGGTCCCATGTCCATCTCTGTCAGCTCCTAGCCGGCATGTTCAGGGGAGAGGAGAGCGGTCAGGTCCCGCTGGGTCTCTCTGGGGCTGAGCGGGATGGCGAGTGTTGATGGCCCAAAAGAAACACACGGAGCCGAGAGTCTTGTCGAAGCAGGAACTCAACTTTAGTGTATCAGCCTCTTTCTTATGTATAAACTCGGAGCATAGGGAGGGGGAGTTTTGGTGGAGTGAGATGATGTAGGGGGTGGGGAAGGGTGACGGAGGCTATGGGGTGACTGACAGGGCCAATGGCAAAACTCTACATTAGCAACAGCGGGGCAGAGGCGGAGCCAAACAAGTCTTGCTGAATCACCCCAATACAGAAGTGACTGAGACAGGTCTCAAAACTCGAGCCAGGCTTAGGCTCTCCCACAAGGCCACAGAAACTTGAGCCAGGCTCGGGTTTGTCCACAAGGTCCATTCCAGGGCCAAAAACGGGACCCAACACATCTCAACTAGAAAAGTCCTTCCTCTACTAGACACTTCAGTGTAAGAGTTCAGTAATTCTTCCGTTAACAAAACATCCCCCTAAATGTTGCCATGACTTCTTTCTCTCATTTTCCAGGCACTTCCAGGAGGCTTGCTGTTGTTGGTGCAGAA